>NW_028262834.1:0-58008 GCF_049901715.1 Pseudonaja textilis | reverse complement strand
CCAAGAGGTGGAACTAGCTTCTCAAATATAAATTCAACTTCTCAGGATGGCCATTATGTGATGGTAGAAGCCATGATGTCTCATTTGTAGCTCTAGCCCAAATACTCCAATTCCTGAAGGTCTCCTTTCTTTCAGATTCTTGCCTATTTGAGGAACGTGCAGTTCAACAACAGTGCTGGAGATGAAGTCTCCTTCTCAGAAGATGGACTGGGAACTGCTCGTTATGACCTTTTCAACTGGGTTCTCCTCCCGTATCAATCTTATGTCCCCATGAAGGTTGGGCAAGTAAATCCTGAGGCTCCCCCAGGCCAGGATTTCACCATTTACTTTGATGAAATCATCTGGGCTACAAAGGTGAGCTGCAAGGAAATGTTGTAAGTTCAGGGAACAATGCAGAACATCCTTCTAACTTCAAAAATAATCAATTGAGTAAGAAATCATGCCAGTCATTTGGTGAAAAATCTGCTTTGCTGTAACACGTTTGAGGTCTAATTTGTGTCATTCCACAAAATGAACAATGTCTGCTTGAAATGCAGGATGACATTTCAGCAAAAACCGTGATTTCCATGGACCATTTCTGCTTAGTTGCATCTTCAGGGTTCTTTCTTTTAGAAATGCTGTGATTCAGTCACAAGCCTTCTTTTGCAGGATAAAACCCCAGTTCCAATTTCCAGCATCTATTGGTAGGTTGGGAGTGCCACTGTCCTGAATCCCCCAGCAGCTGTTCCTGGTTTTTGATAGACAATGGTGAAAAATTTGATTAGAAGTGATTCTGGGCATAGAAATGGAAATGTGGAACCAATTAAAGAATTCATTGGTGTTTCTCTTTCAGACCATCCCCTTTGCCAGGTGTGGCATGAAGAGGTGCCAGACAGAAGGGAGGAGAGGAGTTCCAGAGGGCGAGCAGGTTTGCTGCTACCAGTGTGAGGCTTGTCCAGAAGGGACCTTTTCTAATCAGACAGGTAGACCAGACTTTAAATGTTAATCCTCCAGAATCAAAGGAAGACATTCATTAAATCAATCTATTTTTGTTCTTGTTGTCATTTCTGATGAGATTGATGTCCATTCAGACTTTTCAGCAGAACCTTCAGTAAACTGCCCTATCACAGAGGACACCTTTCCTAATCCTCAGAAATTGCTTGCAGGATAGATTTAGGGAAGAATTTATGAATCCCCAACATGCATTTTCACTCCTACTTTCACATCCAATTGGGAAAACAAACTTCCAATCTTTTCCTAGGGATGTGGGGTAGTCCAAATCTTTAATTTTTATCATTTAGTGCATGCCTCTTCCATGGGCTCTATCCATCTCTATCCATTTCAATATTATTGAAATTGAATTTGGAAAGTGAACATGTAAAACACTGTATGATTCAGCTGGCAAGGAATTTTGGATATAATGTGATGCTTGAACAATGGGAAACTATGTGAATGAAAGGTTTAAAATTTATACTAAACTATACTTTAAAATAACAATTTTATAAGATGACATATTACTGGCATTTAACATTGAATAAATTATCCTGAATTTATAAGGGTATTTCAAATGAATGTTGGAAGTGTCAAAGAAAGAAGGAAGTTTTTACCATTTATGGTGGACTTGTGATAAAGCAAAGAAATTTTGGAGTAAGATTCATATTATAATACAGGAAATTATTAAAACAAAAATAAAAATGAAACCAGAAATTTTTCTTTTCTTTTGGGTTTGGAAACTTGGAGAAAAAAATTGGAACTTTTATCTTCTATATGTGGACACACAAAAATAAAAGGACATTTTGATTCCCATTATATGAATGGCTACAGAAGCTGATGAAGTTGGCAGAAATGGCTAAATTGACCATTTTGGCTAAAGGAAAGAATAGAAGTACTTTTGTTTCCACATGGAGACTGGTTGTGAACTTTGTGCTCAAAGTGCAAAAAAATGAAAGATTGATTTTGGGTTTTACTGATTAGGCTGATGTTTTTCTAGAAATGGTTAGTTTATATTATTATAGAAAAAGAAAAGTTATTGTTTGATATTACTGCAACAGAGGGAGTTGGCCTTTTGCCAACCTTTCTTATTTCTTTTTCCCAATTTCTCTCCCCCTTCCCCCCTTACTGTGTCTTCCTATTTACTTTTGCATTTTGTATTTTATCTTATAATGTAATAAAAAAGATGGAAACAAGATGTGTTCATTATTTCAAGGAGGATATTTTCTTATTTTGTTCCTTGTTTTATTTAATTTATTTTTAAGTTAGTGTTTTAAAGGATTGGGTTCAATATAAGTGTTTATCTGCAGTCCTGATCATCTTCCCTAAGAACTGTCAAGACCTAGAAGAGAACCAATACAGATGGAAACCAGGGTTGACAAGGCTGAGCCCGATGGAGGGGTCAAATGCTCCATTCGTCTCAAGTTTCCAAGAGACCTAAGTCAGGGGTGGGACAATACAGGTTTGCACCTGTTTAATAGAACTGGTTGTTATGGTTCCTGGTAGTTCGGAGAATCAGTAAATGAGGCCTCTGGCTGGCCTTACCCCCTCCGCCTGCTTCTTTGTTCCCTGCCCAGTTAGTCCCTATCGTGCATGCAGAACATCATGCGTATGTGTGACATGCCTGCAACCTAATTTTGCCTGCTTAACAGGCCAGCCATTGCTGCCTGCCTTTGCCTGCAGCAGAGCAAAAAGCTTGCAAGTCCCCAGACCCTCATTCAAGAAATGGCTCTTACAGGTAGGCCTGCGAGTCGTAATAGCCCCTCCCCCATTGTCCTCAGGCCTCCCTCGGCCTCCCCTGGCCATCTCTGGGGCTCCCCAGGCCTCCTGCAGCTATCTCTGGGGCTTCTCAGGCTTTCCACAGCCATCCCTGGTGCTCCCCAGGCCTTTCATGGTCATCTCTGGGGCTCCCCTGGCCTCCCAGGGCCATCCATACAAGCATTGGCATGACTGCTCACAGTTACAAGGGTACAACTGATTCTCATGTGCCACCAAACCCCATTAGCACTCTTACTAGCTGACCAACTATGGCCCAGACTAAACTCCATCTTGCTTGCAGATGGTCAGTTTCACTTAGGTCAAATTCCCAACTTCAACATGATTCCAACTGCTCTGTGCATTACAAGAAATACAAACATGGGGGCAGATGATGAGACATTAGCACCCAGAGGTGAATCGCCAGAAGGGACCCAAATGCTTTGCAGATGTGGTACTTGCTGGCAGAAGAGGTGGAAATTGACCTAACCCGAAACAGATGCGGGGGAGGGCTCTGGTTGGAGAAAGCCCTCCCCCTCACATTCTCCAGAAGTCCTCAAGCCCCAAAAGGGAGGGATGGCGGCAAGACCCAAACCCACTGCCTGTTTCTGATGTGGGATGGAAGGCCACCAGGCTGCGGACTGCAGGGCCAAGTTGGAACCAAAGGGGGTGCCAAGAGGAAGGAAGAAGCCTGAAAAAACCCCAGTGAAGTCTCGCGAAATGACTCTAAAGATGAGGGAAGTTGTAGAGGTCACCTCTCTGTAAGGAGAGGAGCTGGGACCTCCGACCCCCTCGGAAGAGACTGAATCCGATTCGGAAGACGACTCCCTGGTAAGTCCAAACAAGAGCCCCATGACCATTCCAGTGAAGTTAAGGCTACCCACATTGGGGGCCAAGGGGGAAATGCTAGCCTTGCTAGACTCTGTGTGCACGAGGTGTGTAATCAACACGGGAGTAGTAGAGAAGATGGGCTTAAGACTAAAACTTTTAAAAATGCCCATGGCCTTTTGCCAATTGGATGGATCAGTGGCAGGGGGCTGCCCTGCATGCTTCATTAGGGAACCCATAGAAATGATCATGGGAGAGCATAAAGAGACCCCGTGTTTTATTGTGGCCCCTGGGATGGAGCAACAGCTAATACTAGGATTACCCTGGCTCTGGAAGTGGAACCCCCACATCAACTGGAGGAAGGGGTCATTGTGCATATGTACCATCCAGCGGCCAGAAAGAGAAGAGCAATCTCAGCCGAAGCTTCAGAATCCGGTTGAGTTAGCCTCCACAGGCACTGAGAACTTGAAGGGGAAGGAGAAAATTCTGGTGGAATATTGGGATTTAAAGGAAGTGTTCACTGAGAAGGCCTCGGATGAGCTTTCCCCTCGTCGGTCAACAGATTGTAGTATTGAAATTTTACCTGGGGTGAAGCTCCCGAAATCAAAGTTATATTCGATGACACCAGGGGAATTAGAAGAGCTGCGGTTATTTATCGATGAAAATTTGGAACGTGGTTTCATCCAACCCGCTAGACCCCGGGTAGCGGCCCCAGTATTGTTCTGTGAAAAGAAAGATGGCTCCATGTGCTTGGTGGTGGACTATAGAAACCTGAATGCTATTTCCATGGAAAATGTGTACCTCCTCCCCCTGATGAAAGACATGTTGGCCGACCTGGCCAAGGGAAATTTTTTTACAAAGCTAGACTTGAGAGAAGTGTACTACTGAGTTCAAATTAAGGAAGGAGATGAATGGAAAACTGCTTTTAACTGCCCAAAGGGTTGTTTCCAATTCAACGTTCTCCCATTTGGTCTACAGGGGGGCCCAGCATATTCATGCAGATGATTAATCAGGTGTTACATGAGGATCTATACAAGGGCTTTTGGGCTTATCTTGATGACATCCTTATCTACACGGAGACTTTGGACGAACATGTGAAACTAGTGCGGTCAGTTCTAGAGAAACTCCGAGCCACTAAGTTGTATGTTAAACTGTCCAAATGTGAGTTCCATCAAGTGAAAATCGACTATTTGGGGTATCACATCTCACATGAGGGCATAGAAATGGATCCAGGGAAAGTGCGTGCCATGTTTGAATGCCCCCCCCCACACACACACACCAGAAAACAACTTCAGAGTTTCTTGGGATTCACCAATTTTTACCGACAATTTATCCCAGCTTTTGCTAAGATAGCAATGTGTCGCGTTGAGCGACCGGTCTGTTGTTTCGGCTTTCTGGTTGATTGCTGAATTCCTCTCAGAGAATAACCCTCGCAAGGGTGAGTTAGTCCTCGCAAGGACGAAGTTTAAAGTAACCCTCGCAAGGGTGAGAAAATAGCCCTCGCAAGGGCGAGATAGAGTGGGACCCTCGCAAGGGTGAGGCTAGGCAAGACTCTCACAAGAGTGATTGCCAAGCAAGCACAAGAAATAAAACACACAAAACACACGAGATCTTCAAAATGAGGCAGCACTTTGAGCCTGGGGGAGATGGGATTCCCTGGCTGCCCTGGAACAGATGGAAATGTCCGGGCATCTCTGCTTCTTCTCCTCCTTTCTCCTCCCCCAGGCTTTTTGCTGTCCTCTTTTATTGTGCTAATTCAAGGGAGGAGGTGAGAGAGGAATTTTACAGGAAGGTAAAGAGATACAATGTTAATCTTTTAGACCAGTCTACGTGACATGAGCCACATACTCTGTAGCTGCTATTTTGTAACTGCTATAGACAGGCATATCTTCTTTGAATACACATTCTCTGTCTGCGGTTAATCCTCCATTAACTCCCTTCCTGTCAGTGCTTTCCTTCTATAATGTTCTGAACTGAATACGTGCTTTTTGGCAAGATTTCTTCCTGTGGAAAAATACAGGACAGAGCCAATGTAAAATAGTCACAATTCCTCCTTTTCTTTATTTTTTGTGCTCATGACTCTAGGTAGAGTTCTTTCTCTTCCAGAGTAGTCTCACAAGGTGGCAACAAGCCCTTCGGTTTGTTGATGCCTTGCTGAACCAGCTCATACGAGGAGAAGTCCTCATCCCCCAAGTCGTGGCTGGACCGAGTTAAGAAATTTTCTTTGGGAGAAAAGAAGTTATTAATGTCTATTTCCTTCTCTGACTCTTGGTCAGAGTACCATTCCAACAGCGGTTTTTTGACCAGATCTTTTGATTCAATGCTGGATGTAAGAAAGCTAACTGTTTTTTGAGTATTGTTAATTTCATTGTCAAGTGTTTTCAAACGATCCCTCAATAATTTTAGTAAACGTCCTATTACACATGGACCAATAGTACATGCAAGAAGCAATAACACAAGAGGACCTATTAAGGTTGATAAGAGTGTTGTTAACCAGGGAGAAAAATTAAACATGCTTTGATACCATGACTGTCCTTGTTGTCTTTCATTCTCTCTATCCTTCAATCGTTTATGTAATTCAGCCATGGAATCTTTAACAATTCCTGAATGATCAGCATAAAAACAACATTCTTCTTTTATTGCTACACATAATCCCCCTTTGTTTAAAAATAATAAATCCAGACCTCTTCTGTTCTGAAGAGTCACTTCAGCCAGAGATGAGAGAGAATTTTGAAGAGCAGTAATTGAAGTCTCTATTCGTTTGAGATCTTCATCTATTTGTAAACTAAGAGTAGCTAACTGTTGATGACCAACAGCTAAAGCTGCTGCACCTGTGACTGCACCTGCTGCCCCAAGGCCTAACAATACAGATAGTGTTACAGCTGTTATTACTTCTCTTTTTTTTATGAAGGGGAAATTGTGGAGGTTCAAGTTCATTTATAAGTTCTGACCCTGGATAAATTGTGATCTTTGGAATCAGTGTTACCTGAATGCAAAAGGATTTCTGAGCAATAAGAACATCACCATGAACACAAGCAGTTGCTCCTGTGGAGCATGCCCATATAGAATTATTACCTGGGATAAAGAATTGTCCTTTGAGACGAGCTGTGATATTGCCATTGGAGGTGGTGTATAGAGGACCATAGCCTCCAATGTTAAGGTCTAATCTTTCTTTTGGTAAATATACATCACAGTGATATCCAGATGAAACCTTCTGACAATATTGAGAGTGACTGGCAGGTATGTTTCCTAGGCAACATCCCTTACCTACTATGTCAGTGATAGTGATGGAGGAAGTATTCCATCTGCATTGTGTGTCACTGGTGGAGTTACTAATAGGTTCATTGCAAGCCACTGCTTCATAGAATGGTGGCAATTCAGATAAGCAAAGCCAACATTGATCAATTTTGGATGAATCATTAAGTGTAGTTGCTAGCAATTTGTAAGAAGAATTAACCAATTGTACTAATGGATTCACCTGAATATTGGTTTTTTGTAGAAAGTTTGATTTCAAATTGTGATTGGGACCAATATCATAATTAGACATAGATATAGAAAGACGAATTGTAAAAATATTCCCTTCATCTCCTAGACCATCCCACTGACGTCCTCCCCAAGTAAACCCAACCATCCATTGTTTTTTTGTAAGTGTCTTTCCTTTTGCAGTAAATGTGATTCTGAGTGGATTTAGTCTCTGTCCACAACAAGGCCTTGAAGAGCAGGGAAGATGTTCTTGAGCACGGGTAATATGAATATAGTCATTTTTGGTAGGCGCTTCCCACCAGATATGACCTGTGGATACACAACTCCATTTTTTACAATATCTGTCAACTACCCCACCGCAGGCAGCACGAGAAGCACCAGTACTGTGAGCAGGACAAAAATATAGTCTAAAGTTGTGAATAGGTGCTGGAGAACAGGAGCCTTGCTTGTCCCATATATCAGCTTGTAGTTCTTTATCTGCAAATTTTTCTACTCCTGTCCCCATTTCAGCAAAATCCATGAAAAGCTGAGGAAACCATGGCCATCTAGTATAATTAGTGGTGGTGTTTAAAATATTTCCTTGAAAATCAAGGATAGTCCAGGTATAATCTTGAGGTTGATGTTCATTTGTAGAAGGTTGTAAGCTTCGAGGAAGGCGATGATAGCCAAATCTTGGAACAGCATGAGATGCAGACCGCTTAGAGATGGAGTTGTCAGCGATGAAGACAGGATACCCAAGATGGCGAGCTCGAATGGGAGCTGTAGTCTTACGATGAGTGTCATCAGGGATGAGGTGGCGTCTTCGCACGACAGGTGTTTTGTAGTGAACAGGAACCCAGGAAGATGAATGATGCAATATGCATTTGGTGACATCACAGGGTGGAAAGCAGCAACGAAGATGCCATTGTAGTTTGTTTCCAGGAAAAGTTGTCTCAGAATTAGCTTGAGATGGCAATGTAGGAAAAGCAGAGGATAGTGGAGGAGATGCCACTGAAGGAGTGGAAAGTAATAGAACAGTGTGATTAAAGTATGTGTGATTGTGAGAAAATCCTAAGCAAGAATAAGATCCTATAGTAGATAGAGTAACATGTATAGTTAAAAATATTAAACAAGGAGAATAGTAATAGTGAACAGTAATGTCAGAAGTAGGAGAAAGAAAGCTACCATTGTGTTGGAAAACATAATTACATGCAGAAAGGAGATTATCTTTAAAAATAAAGGTAACAGTGTCAGCAAGAAAAGTAAAAATAGCATCAGGAGATGCCCTGAATTGAGAAAAGACAGGAAATATTGATATCAGAAGAAAAATTAGAGTTAGAGTCAGGTTTGCCATGGTAAGGTCTGACACAGCGAGCAGGAACCCAAAGCACTCGATCAGGAAGTTGGACAGCAGTGTAACCTTTTCCCCAGGTGATGAGCTGTGCAGGACCTTTCCACGCAGGATCTGGAAGCTGTCTGAAATAAACAAGAGGACGGGAAGAGGGAACTACTGGCTTGGTGAAGTGGCGAGAAGCCGCTGTGGAAAAAGGAGAGCCAGTAAGATTAAGAAAGTTAAGAGAATAGAGAGTAATGTTCAAGATGTTTTGTAACGCCGGGAGGGTTCGGGGGCCTAAGCCTTTTTCCCTATTTGCCGATCAAGGGCATTTTTCAGAGTTTGGTTTGCCCTTTCCACAATAGCCTGACCTTGGCTATTGAAAGGTATGCCAAATTTATGTGTGATGGCCCACTTATGGCAAAACTCAGCAAAGGGAGAACTGACATAAGCAGGACCATTATCTGTTTTGAGAATTTTTGGACATCCCAACGTTACGAATGACCGAATACAGTGATTAATAACATTTTTAGTAGCCTCTCCTCTTTGTAATGTTGCCATAATAAACCCTGAATATGTATCAACTGATACATGAATGTATTTCCAGGGAGCAAAGGGAGGATAATGAGTTACATCCATTTGCCATGTATCACAGGCTTGAGTACCCCTAGGATTAACACCTTCAGGGATACCTTTGGCCTGCAAGCTACATGTTGGACATTGTTGAATTATTGCTATGGCTTCTTGATACGTAATCCCAAATTGCTGTACCAAGGCCTTCTTATTTTGATGGAAATAGTCATGACTCTCCCCAGCTGAAAGCTGTTGTGGAAGAGGAGAGGAGGCCATAATTTTACAAGCCTCATCTGCCATATGATTGCCTTCTGCCAGAAATCCAGGCAATTGCTGATGACTTCTGATATGAGCTACAAATAAAGGTTTCCCTCGCTTTTTCAGCAGTGTCTGAAGCTGTAAAAAAGTGTCATGAGAGAAGGAGGGGTAACAGGAGAAATATATGCATCGAAAATATGAGCAACCATCTGAGTAACATACATGCTATCAGATATTACATTTAAAGATTCCTGTGGAAAAAGAGACAAGGCCAAAGAAAAAGCAGCTAACTCAGCTTGTTGTGCTGAGTTCTGTGGGGCAGTTAAACGTTTGTTCCATTGAGCATTTTCACACCATGCACATGCTCCAATATTTTTTGAACCATCAGTAAAGACAGTTAAGCCTTCCTTCAATGGCTGTTGGACAAAAGGTGATTGTAAAACAAAAGGAACTGTCTTCAACACCTGTAGTCGTGCATCAGATGGAAGGTGGCATGACACTTGGCCACACCAATCTTCCAATGCATCCTGTAATGTTGTGGAAGTCTGAAAAAGAGGTTCCCATTGACTAATCTTAAAAGGAATATACAATGTAAAAATATCCATTCCCATCAGGGCTTTGGTTCTCTTGCGCCCTTTTTGTATAAGAAAAGCCATTTGTGCTGCTTTAGTAAAAATAGAGGTTTTTGGAGTATGTGGTAGGTGTAACCATTCCAAGAAATGAAGATTTTTTGCATTAGATACTTGAACAATTATTGCAGTCAGTAATTGATGAGTGGAAATAATAGCAAGAGAAGGTGGTGTGTCTGCAGTGCACGGTTTACCCATTGAGTTGCTAGGGCTGTGTTTACTTGCTTTAAAGCTTCTAGATGCTGAGCTGAAAGATAGACCTTATCTGCAGGATTTTTTAATCCTACTAGTGCTTGAAAAAGCGGTGATAGCATCTGTGTGGTTAGAGCAAGATATGGTCTAGCCCAGTTAATAACTCCCAAGTACTGCTGTAATTGAACCAATGTGGTTGGCTGTGGAAGTGTGAGTGAAGGAATATGTGGAGATGCTGAGGAAGCTAAAACCTTGTGACCTAAATATTGCATTGGGTAGTGAGACTGGATTTTTTCAGGTGCTATATGTAACCCTGCTTTTGCTAATGTGGTCAAGAGGATCGGAAAAGTTTTTTGTACCGTCCCCTTTGGCCCATCAGCCGCAATTAAGATATCATCCATGTAATGATATACAAGAAAATTAGGAAATTGAGATCTATAAGGATGCAGAGCCTCATTGACAAAATATTGACACATGGTTGGTGAATTAAGCATACCTTGTGGAAGAACTTTCCATTGATACCTAGATGTGGGTTTAGAGTTATTGAGTTCTGGCACTGTAAATGCAAAGATGATTCTATCCTTTTGTGCCAGAGGTATAGAAAAGAAACAGTCCTTTAAATCTATTATTATGAGATCAAATCCAGCTGGGATCAAATTAGGATTAGGCAGACCATTGAGTGTAACAGAAAGAGTTGGTTTTGAAGCTTGAACAAGTTTCTGCAATGCAAACAAAGAAAGAGGTTCAAAAAGAGGCAAAATTATAAGTGTAGCAACTACTGTCCCCTTTTTTAAAGAAAAGCAACGATCTCCTATTGCAGCCAATGCAAGATTATTAAGAGCAGAAGAATCATATAAGTAAGGAGCTGCAACCACACCCTCTATTGTAAGAGAAGAATTGGGAATAAGCAAGACAGGTGTGGAAGGAGGAAGAGGTTTGAAAAGCGTTGCAGTTAAAGGAAGAGTAAAAACAGCACCAGGATCATCATACACAAGATCCTCTAACAATACCACAGGAAACGTTGTGGCGGTTAGTTCAGCCTTTGTGGCGGGGCTAGCTGAAGACCCCTCAATTAGTTTCCCGAAGGCTGTGAAGGAGAAGGATTAGAATAACAATTTGAAGCCCAATGATAGCCTTTCCTGCAGCGAGGACAGATAGTTTTTGGCTTAGATGAAGAGGGTGGACCTCTGGTTTGGCCACGAAAAGCAGCTCCTCCCCCTGGCTTTTGACATTGATTTTTAAAGTGTCCTGGCTTGCCACAGTTAAAACAATTGCCATTGCGTGTTAAAGCAAAAGCATCAGGAGGAGAAGTGGTAGCAGAATTAGGATTTGGTAATGAAGCTGTGATTGCAGTAAGCATAGAAAAAAGCATTTTCCAATCATACAATAACATAACTGTATTAGCTGTAACCAAAGAATCAAGTATTCCCCTAGTAAAAGGAGAATGCAATCCATAAGTTGTAGCTGCATCTTTTATATTTTTCAAAACTTTAAACTCAATGTTACTATGAACATTGCCTCCTCCCCCAGGGATGATAGTCATAGGATAAGCAGAAGGTTCTTCTGTTTCTAAAGATAGAGGTGATGACAAAAGATTAGTTATGATTCCTCCCATAGGATTCATAATAGGAGAATCAGAAAGAGAAGAAAGAGCAGGAGGAGGAGGGGAAGAAATATCTGAATAAGGAGGTGGTAGGGAAGACTTTGATTCCAAATGAGCTGCAAGAGGCTTAGAAGTTTTTGAATTAGAAGAGTGGGAGTCAGAAGAAACAGGAGAAAAAGAATTTTCAGGAAGACTAGAAGGAGGATAAATAGTTGTTATAGCAGCCATTATTGCTCTCCAAGAAATACGTATATCCATGGGAGCTCTGGGAACTTCATGTAAATATTTTCCTAATTTTTCCCAGTGAGAATGGCTAAGAGTTCCAGCAGATGGATAGGCTGGACAGTGTGCCTCAATATAAATTATAAATTTATTTAAAGATTTTTTAGAAATAGGGTACACAGTGGTACCATTGGTTTTTTGAAAGGAATTAGCTTTCTTCACTAGATTATAAAGTTCGTCCCTATGCCCTGACGAAACTTGAGAAATCGAGGTGCCCATACTTACTTTTTTGTCGACTTAGCCTATACCAGGAGAAGAAGAATGAAGTGAAGAAGATGCACTTCTAGACAAAAGTCACACCTTGGAACCAGAAAGGCGAAGGGATCCCAGACGATTAGAGATCCCGGACGAGCCCCCAGCTGTCGCGTTGAGCGACCGGTCTGTTGTTTCGGCTTTCTGGTTGATTGCTGAATTCCTCTCAGAGAATAACCCTCGCAAGGGTGAGTTAGTCCTCGCAAGGACGAAGTTTAAAGTAACCCTCGCAAGGGTGAGAAAATAGCCCTCGCAAGGGCGAGATAGAGTGGGACCCTCGCAAGGGTGAGGCTAGGCAAGACTCTCACAAGAGTGATTGCCAAGCAAGCACAAGAAATAAAACACACAAAACACACGAGATCTTCAAAATGAGGCAGCACTTTGAGCCTGGGGGAGATGGGATTCCCTGGCTGCCCTGGAACAGATGGAAATATCTGGGCATCTCTGCTTCTTCTCCTCCTTTCTCCTCCCCCAGGCTTTTTGCTGTCCTCTTTTATTGTGCTAATTCAAGGGAGGAGGTGAGAGAGGAATTTTTACAGGAAGGTAAAGAGATACAATGTTAATCTTTTAGACCAGTCTACGTGACATGAGCCACATACTCTGTAGCTGCTATTTTGTAACTGCTATAGACAGGCATATCTTCTTTGAATACACATTCTCTGTCTGCGGTTAATCCTCCATTAACTCCCTTCCTGTCAGTGCTTTCCTTCTATAATGTTCTGAACTGAATACGTGCTTTTTGGCAAGATTTCTTCCTGTGGAAAAATACAGGACAGAGCCAATGTAAAATAGTCACAGCAATGCCTATTACAAACCTTTTAAAGACAAAAGGGGAGGTGAAGCCTAGGCCTAGCAAAGTGTTAGAGTGGTCCATGGAGTGCCAAGCGGCCTTTGAAAAGCTGAAACTACTGTTTGCTGCAGAGCCAGTGCTAAAGCACCCGGACATGGATGCTCCTTTTGTGATCCAAGCTGATGCGAGCGACGTGGCCATTAGAACGGTGTTACTTCAAATCAGTGAGAAAAGGATTTTGCAACCCTGTGCCTATACTTCCCATAAACTATCTGAAACCGAAAGAAGGTGGGCCATCTGGGAAAAAGAAGCTTTTGCAGTCCGCTGGGCTCTACTGACTTGGAGACATTTCTCCAAGGAGCAAAACACCTGTTTGAGGTATGGACTGATCACAAGAATTTGGAGGCCTTAAAAACACCTTGGAAGCTGTCCCCCAAGCAAGTTCACTGGGCCCAGTACTTTAAACAGTTTAATTTCTCATTGAAGTACATTCCAGGGGGGAGAAATTTCATGGCGGATGCCCTATCTAGACTACCTCAATATAATAGTGCTCACCAGGAAGTAATACAGCTGATTGTCTCAACCAAAGAGCTAGCAGCTCCAGTAGTTACTAGAGCTCAAAAGAAGAAGCAAGAAGTGTATTTATCAAATGGTCTAACTGCACAACTAAAAGAGGCTCTAAAACTTGATGAGTGGTTCCTGGCTCATTCAAATAACTGTACAGTTAGAGATGGATTGGCCTGGGTGGGAACCAAGTTGTATGTGCCAGAGAAACTGAGGAGCCAAATATTACAACAAGCTCATGATTCTAAAGCAGCTGGCCATTTTGGATTTGTGAAAAACTTACACCTGGTTAAGCGGCAATTCTGGTGGCCCACATTGAAGAAGGACATTGAAACTTATGTGGCTAGCTGTTCGATTTGTGCATCAGCAAAAAGACCTCCTGGTAAGCTGGCAGGGACAGGACAAGATTTTGTACCCATACCTGAACTTCCTCGTGAAAGGCCTAACATTCAATCATTAGATGAATGGATAATACAACTCCTGCTTAATTGGCCAGTCACTTGTAAAGCATTAGATGATGTGCATCAAGCTCATAAGAAGTTTGCAGATAAAAATAGATCTCCCCAAAAACCATATCAAGTAGGCGACAAGATTTTCTTGTCCACCAGATATCTACAAACTACTCAAAAGTTGAAAAAACTTGGTCCTAAGTATGTTGGTCCTTTCTTGATTGAAAGGATTGTAAACCCTGTGGCAGTCCAATTGAAATTATCAAAAACTCTTCAACGTATTCACCCAGTCTTCCATGTTAGTTTGTTAAAACCTGAACATACTTCCAATTTGAGGCCAACCCAAACTGATCCTCCTGTTCCACTGCTGATTGAGGGTGAACAACATTTTGAAGTTAAAGAAATTCTGGGCTTTCGTAAATGGAAGGGTCGACTGCAATATTTGGTTGCTTGGAAACATTTCCCTTCTTCCCAAGCTGAATGGGTCAACGAGAAAGATGTTAGAGCCCCTAGGCTGATCAAAGCATTTTGTACCAAGTATCCGGATAAACCCTAGGCCTATGTTTATTGTTTATACATGGTTATTAATTAGTATCTTTTATGTTTCTTTCTCTTATAGGACTAACATCTTTTTCTAGGAGGGGCGAATGTCAGCCTTCAAGATCTTCTTCTATTGCTTTGCATCTTTCAGCTGCCATAAGTAATGGAGGGAGGAGTGGGGATAGTATGGGAAGCGAGCTGGAGGTGGTACAAACTGGCATTGTATAAACTGGAGGGGAGGAGAGCACATTCTTGCTTAGGTTTCTATTTCTTGCTTAGCTTTCTTTTCTCTGCGCAGCTGCAAACCTTTATCAAAGTATGTCAAGGTCAACGGGCAGAAACCTCATCACCACCTGAAGATGTCCACATGATGATATTTACAACTTTTAATTGGAAGAACCATTTGAACTTTTTGGGGGTGGGATCAACTCCATCACTTTGTATATGTGATTTACACACCTAATTCCTCAGATTCGGAATTCTATGGTTGCTACCACTTCATTTCCAGTAAAAGATATCTTTTCTCTAATTAAAAGAGTCTAAGTATTTCTTTCTTGGATTTTGAATAGAGCACTGCCTGACATCCTGAGGCCATCCATGTGCCACAGGTGGTGTATGATCTGTTAAAGTTCAAGTGAGATTTCAAAATCAACCTTCAAATTAGTTTCTGCATAAACCTTTATTTTTATCCTAGGAGGGAAGATGATAAGAATGACCAGGCAGGAGTCATGCTACAGTTGATGTTGATGTTCTTCTCGCTCCTGGCTCCAACTACAGTAAAGAGGCTGAGAACCATGTGTGTGTTCAAGGATTATATTGCCTTAGATAAAAGCTACTATAAGCCTGGTGATCTCATTTTGGGTGGGAATTTGCCCCTGGGAGGCAGTTTTGATTTTACTGTCTCTCACTTTAATACATTGAATCTTCTTTTAGATAAAGGGTAAGTTTCAGCTGGAGAGCAGACATACAGATAAATGGCCTCTTTGCTTTAAATTCTAGGACCTTTTTCAGAAATATTTCCTCTAGTGTACTGCACTACTCTAGTGTAGTAGACATCTTCTGCTTCTCTCAATTGAGTAGAAAGCTCCTAAAATAGGCTGGAATTCTCAATCTCTTCCTCATAGAGATAATAAACAACAAACATGAAGAGTACATTAGAAGCTGTGCTGTCATAGTGAAGAATTTGAATTTCAATATTAATCTGTACACTTACTCCAGAGTTCAGGAGTTATGAAAATCCCTCTCAGCTTTGGAATCAGTATTGCTCATGAATAATGGCCTTCGGTACATCTATGAGGTGACTCCCACTGTAGTCCTGTGCTCAGCAATGTTTATCACCCCTGAAGAATTTGGTCCAGGAGAGACCCTACATTATTAGTGTCAAAGAGGAATGTTTGGGAAGTATTACAATCATTGCAGCAAAATGAAAATGGAGGAATAATAGCGGAGTATAAAAGAGCCCATGATATGGATGGAAAGGCTTGTCTGTTTTCTCTTTTTTTTTTTAAATAAACTTTATTAGTTTTACTTTTTAAAAAACAACAACACAGCTACAAATTATATACAACAAAAAGACGAACAGGTCTTGGCATAGGCCAAGAGGGAAAGAGAGGAAAGCTTGAGAGAGGAAAGAGAGAAAGGGAAGGGAAGGGGGGGGGAAAGTGGGGAAAACAGAAGTAGAGAAAACAATTATAATAAAACCATATTTTTGTGACTGTCTGTAAGGTCTTTTCTTCTTCCAAACTATCATCGGCAGTGCTTTTCTTTATCTCTGCCTTGGAGGCCTCAGCCTTAATTTTCTTAGAGGTGATCTATCTTTGATTAAGCCAAATGTACAAAGGATTCCAATTGCTATAATAGGTTGAAGATTCTTTATTTTTTAATGCTTGGGTTAGTTTTTTTCCATTTCAGCGCATTGTAAGATTTTCTGAATAACCATAAGTTCAGTGGGGATAGAGGGTAGTTTCCAGCACTGGGCAAATGCCAGTCTGGCCGCGGTTAAGATATGGATTGTAATATACTTTGACTTTTTGGATATTTGTTTATCAAAAATTCCTAGAAGGAAGGACTCTGGTTTGTACTCAATTTGTTCCATGGTTATTTCCTCTAGCCAGTGCCTAATTTTTTGCCAGTACTTCTGGGTTTCCTTGCATGACCACCACATGTGGAAGAAGGTACCTTCTATGTATTGACATTTCCAACACTTGGGGCTCATGTTGGGGTGCATCTTCGCCAATCTCGAAGGGGGCAGGTGCCATCTATAAAACATTTTATATAAGTTTTCTTTATAAGCTGCTGATTTCGTGATCTTAATGTTCCTATTCCAGATCTTTTCCCATTCTGCTAGGGTAATGCTCCGACCCACATTTCTGCTCCACGCAATCATATTTCCCTTGACAATTTCTTGTTCTAGTTCTGTTTCTAATAAATATTTGTAAAATTTAGATATATTTTTTTTACTTGGTCCTAGTAGAATTTTGTCTAGGGTCTGTAATTTATTGTAGATTCCAAATTCCTTAATGTCTTGTTTGTATTTACTATGAATTTGAAGGTACACCCACTGATCAATTATAAATCCTCGCTCTTGTAGTTCTTGTCATGTTTTCAACTTTCCTTGTGGGTCTAATAAATTTTCGTACTTAATCATTTTGGTTATATCCAGATTATTAAGGTGTACTATCGCTTCCATTGGAGATAGCCAAATCGGTATTTTTAGATAAAGTTTTTTACGTACTTTTTTCCAATTAGTTAATAAAGAGTTCCTGATAAGATGCCTATGGAAATATGATTGCCTGGGTTTCCCAGATTCCCACAGAAAGGCATGCCATCCTTTCTGCATATCGTGGCCTTCTAATACTAGTGTTCTTTTGTTAGTTAGGTTCACCCAATCCTTTATCCATAGTAGGGTGGCTGCCGTATAATATATTTCCCAGTTTGGCAAGGCTAACCCTCCTCTGCTTTTCAACTTGTAGGGCTTTTACGTTAATCCTAGCTTTTTTCCCCTGCCAAATAAAATTCAATGTTATCTTGTTTAGTTCCGTAAAAAAATTTTTATTTAATTTGATTGGTATTGTCTGGAATAAATATAGAAATTTTGGCAGAATATTCATCTTAATCAAAGCAATCCTGCCCAATAAGGAAAGTTGTTAATTGCTCCAGAAATCTCTTTCTTAGTTTGTTGGAGAAGTTTATCATAATTGTTTTCTTTTAACGATTTGCTTTGTGGAGTTAGCCAAATTCCTAAGTATTTAATTTTTTTTTGTCACTTGTATTCCCATTGTTGTCTCTAGCTCTTTATTCTGGTCTCCTGTTAAATTTTTAGTCATTAATTTTGTTTTTCCCCTGTTTATTTTAAATCCCGCGACTTCTCCAAATCGTTCTAGTTCTTCTAATAAGTTGTGACCTTTTTCTATGGGCTCCTCCAGAAAAAAAACCAAATCATCAGCAAAAGCCTGTACTTTATATTCTTCTGATTTGATCCTCAAACCTCTAATTCTCAAATTTTGCCTAATGTACGTCAGAAGAGATTCTAGGGCGAATATGAAAAGCAGAGGGGAGAGAGGGCAACCCTGTCTTACCCCTTTTTCTATTTTTATTGGGCCAGTTTGTTCCCCATTTATTAGAATGTTTGCCTGTTGAGTGTGGTAAATTGTAGTGATGACATTTTCAAATCTGGTGCCAAGATTCATATTATATATTTTTTGAATTAAGAAATGCCAATTTAAATTGTCGAATGCTTTTTCAGCATCCAAGAACATAAATGCAAATTGTTTTTCCGGGTGGGCTTCATAGTATTCTGAAATGTCTATCACTGTTCTTAAATTATTCTTAATTTGTCGAAATGGGAGAAATCCGTTTTGATCTTCATGGATATAAGTGTTTAAAACCTGTTTTAATCTATTGGCTATTATAGAAGAGAATAATTTATAATCTGCATTCAGGAGCGAAATTGATCTATAATTATTAATAAGTCTGTGGTCTAGGTCCTCCTTCGGGATCAGCGAAATTAAGGCTCCCCTCCACGAGTCCGGCATCTTGGCTGCTAACAGTACCTCATTAAATACATCCAGCATCAGTGGTCCAATTTGTTCTATGATAATTTTGTAAAGTTCTACCGGTATCCCGTCTGGTCCTGGTGCTTTATTGTTACTTTGCTTCTCTATTGCTGACTTCAGTTTGGACCATGTTATATTTTGGTTTAATAATTCTATCTCTTCCTCTCCAATTGCTTTATCATTCGCTTCCTCCAGATATTCCATTATTTTATCCTCAGAGACTTCTTCTTTTTTGTATAATTTCCCAAAGTAATTAGAAGTGATCTCTTTTTTCTTCTCTATCTCCTCTTGCATACTGCCCCCCTCATCCATTAATTGGTGTATCAATCTTTTTTCTTTCGTTTTCTTAAGTTTGTGGGCTAACCATCTCCCTGGCTTGTTTGCATGCTCAAAGTAGATTTGTTTAGCCATTTTCAGACTAATCTCCAATTTTTCTTGTTCCAGTAAATTTAGTTTGTGTTTAGTTGTTATTAACTGGTTCTGTATTCTTTGGTTTTTGGGGTTCTTTTGTAATTGGGTTTCTAAATCCTTAATTTCTTGTTGTAAGTTACTTTGTTGGGCATACTTTCTTTTATTTCTCATAGCATTGTAAGAGATTGTTATTCCTCTTATAAATGCCTTTAATGTGTCCCATATATTTTGTTTCGAAGTTAGATCATTATTATTTTCCTTTAAGAAGAAGTTCAGTTCTTCTTTCAGTTTATTAGTATATTCTTCTTCTTTTATTAAATGAGTATTAAAAGTCCATCTTTTCTTTGGTTTTCTTCTACCCCTCCAGGTTATTTGAATTGGGTTGTGGTCAGCCCAATCATTTGGTAAGATTTCGCTATCTTTGATTTCATTAAATAATTCACCGTTTATCCAAGCCATATCTATTCTTGTCCAAATTTTGTGTGGGTTAGAATAATAAGTAAACTGTTCTTTTTTGGGATTTAATTTTCTCCAGATATCTACCAGATTCATTTCATTCAACATATCCTTACATGGCTTAGAGAATTCTCTATTTCCTTTTTTGTTCTTACTCCTATTACTATGATCCTTCCGATAGTCAGCAATAGAGTTAAAATCGCCAATCAGAATAATATTACCATTTTCAAATTCTGTTATTTTTTGATGGAGATGTTTAAAAAATTTACCTTGATCATCATTTGGGGCATATATTACTACCAGTAAGAGTGTAATGCCATTAATCGAGATTTGTACCACCAGAGTTCTTCCTTCAGGGTCCGCCCAGATTAACTCCGCTTTTAAGTCATCTCTCACATAGATTGCAATACCTTTCTTTTTGTGTTTATCTGCTGGTGCTGTAAATAATTTTCCCAGTTTCGGACAATCTAGGAATTTCTCCTCACTTTTCCTAATGTGTGTTTCTTGTATGCAAATTATATCAACATTTTGTTTTATTAGTTTGGTTAGAATCCTTTTCCTTTTAGCTCTTGAATTTAGGCCGTTTATATTAATGGAAAGAATCTTCCTTCCTTCATCCATTTACTTAAGTCTGCCTCACTTTTTGTCTCGTAACTCTACGGCTCTCTTCTTGTGATTGATATGGAGTTGTTTCTTCTCTTTCTCATTGTAAGTTGTCTTTCCCTTGAATTTGGACAGGTCTTTCTTCTTTGTTCCTGTGGCGGTTACGATCTTCCTGCATATTCCTTTGGATTTTCTCCCTAGTGAGTTGATCCTCCATGGTTGTTAGCTGTTCTAGGAAGTTTTGTGTTTGTTCTATTGAGTCTATTGTAATTTTTCTTCCCTTCCACGATATTAGCATCCCTTCTGGGATTAGCCATTTAAATGAGATTTTTTCTCACTAAGCCATTCAAGTTTAGCCAAGAAAGGTCTTTTAAAAAACCCTAAACCCAATGAAATTTGGATGTTGCTGCCCCTCCCAAACACCGAAGCAAACCCTACAAGAAAGCAACCTTAACTGTAATATTCCCTGTGTTTTTCTCACTATAGGATCCAACCCAATAACTACCAGCATTTCCTTGCATTGATGTTTGCTATCTCTGAGGTCAATAAGGATTTTCTTCTGCTCCCCAACATCACCTTTGGCTTCCACATCTATGGCCATTTCGAGAGGGAGATACTTATTTCCTTAAACAGCCTCTCCATGCTCTCCTCACAAGGCCACGTGATTCCAGGTTACAAATGTGGCTGGCAGGACACCCTGTTCTCCATCATTGGTGGCCTCAATCCCAAATGGGGATTGAGGCACATGGACTCCATCTTCAGCATCTTTAAGGTCCCACGGGTAAGAGGTACAGTATGGAGTAGAGAGAAATCAGAAGGTTACTCAAAGGCAAAGAGGTCGGGTTTTGGGGGGAGGCACATCATGAGCCTGTGAGTCTTAGTTAATTCTTTATTAAAGGGTGGCCATCGTTTTAGTGCCATGTATTCTCTGTATCAGATTGTAAGTTTTTTCTCTTTTTTTCTGATGTACCTCAACCAATACAAATGTGTAACTGATGTAGATGGTGGCACTGTCTGAAACAAGAACAACAATTTTGTCAAAATATTGATTTTTACTATTGAAATACATCCCAATAGCGATAACTGCAATTTGGCCAAATTATCTAAATCTTTTTTTTAAAAGAATTTTATTAGTTTTTAAAGACAAACAAAACAAACAGAACATAAAAACATCCAACTTTCCATAAGTATACAAGTTTTTTCTCTTTTCTTCTGATGTACCTCAACCAATACAAATGTGTAACTGATGTAAATGGTAGCTATTCTTAAGACAGGAAACAGATTAAGTTTCCAACTCAGTGTGAATCAGCCTGACTGCTGGGGCCATCAACCTCACAATGGTGACCCCAAAGTCAACATCAGATAAAAACTGAATGCACCAATTATCACATTAAACAAGAAGAAAACCTTCTACACACCAATTCCACCGGCGCTTTCTACAATTTTATAAACAACAAACTAAAAGACTCAGGGTCTATCCACCCCTGAAAAGACTGAATGGTAAAGACTGCAATGATGACACTATTAAAGCCAACATCTTTAACACATTCTTTGGCTCAGTATTTGTAAACAGCAATGGATAATGCCCAGTATTTCCTAGTCAAACCACAGACAACTACTATGATCTAATGCATATCAATTTTAAAGAAGACAATGTTGAAAAAAGACTACACAATCTAAAACCATCTCTATCTATTGGACCAGTCGGAATATGTGCCTATTTCTTAAAAAAAGCTATCCACTGCCATAGCAGAACCTCTAAGCATAATCTTTGAAAAATCTTTCAGGACCAGCTCCTTGCCAAACCTATGGCCATGAGCCATGGTCATCCCCATCTTCAAAAAAGAAGACCCCAGCCTAGTTGAAAATTACAGACCAATCTCTCTGACCGGGACAAAAAGCAACAACTAAGGTACCCTGGAATTTAAATTTTGCAAAAGATACATCGCTCCCAAAGAAGACTTGGAAGTGGCAAATGAAAGTAAAAAGGGGGAAAAAAAATTTCACTCTCCTTCCTAACGTTGACAGCGAACAGAAATGAATGAGAAATCGGAAGAAACCTGCTTTGGCATCAATAGGTAATTAAACTGGATAATTAAATGTCAAGGGGATAATAAGGATTTCTGAACACTAAAAAAAAAATTGCTGTAAGTGGGAAGGGAGAGGAAAAGAATAGGAGCAGGATTTGGAAGGAGGAGACTGCCTAGAACTTAAAAGAATCTGATTAAATACTAAGACTTCTAAAAGATACATTTTAACTGGAATTTTGTAACTAAACAGTAACCCCAGGAAGAGAAAGTGAAAAAAGAAGAAAGTGTCAAAAGAAACAGTTTGTGTGTAGATTGTTTGGTGACTTTGGGACTTTTGGAAATTATATTTGAATGACTAAAAACACTTGGGTGGTTGTTTGAAAAAAAAATTTTTTACAATGGCATCACTTGTGGATGAACTGAAAATGGAATTTAAAAATACAAAGAAGAGGAACAAGAAGGGAAGGGCTCTCTTGGCTCTCTTTTTCAATTCTTAGAAATGGCGATCTGTACCTATGAGAAACTACAAGAAAGGACTGCACAACAAGAGGATTGGGACAAAGAAGAAGCCATCTTTAATGAACAAGTAACTTTACTTGGGGAAGAAAGGGGAAAGGAGGAAAAGAAAACGGAGACTTTAAGATAAAAAAAAAACAACCAAAAAAGGGAAAAATAAGGTGAAAAGTAGATATAATGTTAGAAAGCAACAGAAAGGAGGAATACAGAAGAGGGAAATGGAGGTGGAGAGACAAGGGGGTAAAAAGGGCAGAGAGAAGAAGCAAGGGAGGGAGGGAGGGATGAGAAGCTTCAAAGGTGTGGAGCAAGATGTAAAGAAATAGGACTTATTTAGAGATAATGGGTAAAATCTTAATTGAAAAAGTGATTCTGCAAAGGTACATAAGATTGTATTGTTATATTTGTATTAGAAATAAAGTTAGAAAATTGGAAACAACATGTGATTAAAAAGTGGTATAAAATACTCAGTGTAATTCAGTGAAACTTTTGTGAACAAAAGGAAGGAAATGGAATAAATGAGAGAATTGAATTAGGAAGGAATGGGAACATTTTAATGACACAATGTTTTAAAATATAAGTGAAGTGGGGGGGAAATAATTATGGAAAGTTTATAAGTGTTCCCATAGAAGTATGATACTTAACTGAAAAGTAATCGGTAAAATGTTTAAGATTTAAATGAATATTAATATTAATGATAGATTTGAAATGGTATGGATTATTGTTTTAATTATATTATATATTTATAATTTTTTTCTCTTTTTAAAATATGGTTGTAACTTTAGAATGTACTAAGCAGAATCCAAATGGAAGTTATGTACTATACTAAGTGTTATAAATTTAGGGGAAAGAGTTAAAGGCGTCATACTCCAATTAGTGATTACAGGAGAAATTTTGTTTAAAGAGAAAAGATAATAGACAGCTGGAAACCAGACAGACAAAGAATATAGGCATAATGATCTGAATTGAGATAAGATAAATAAAATAAAACTAAGAAAGTTAAAAGAGGGGAGAAGCTATATAGAAAATTTAGAATAGAAATAAGATATGGAATGGTATTTAAATGAGCATGAATTTGAATTTGTGTCTGTACAAAGAGATGTAACCCAGGATCAAGCTGCTTTCAGAAAAGATATTTTATGTTTATATCTTTTATGTTTTGCTTCTTGGTATATTGTTTTTGAAAATCAATCAAATTTGTTTAAAAAGAAAAAGAAAATTACAGACCAATCTCCTTATGCTGCATCACTTGTAAAGTTGGAATCAATTATTAGCCAATCCATCATCCTCCACTTAGAAACAAACAACCTACTCTCCAATAAACAATTTGGTTTCAGGAAAAAAATATCCTGTAATCTGCAACTCTTACACTGAAAAAACATTTGGACCACACAACTCGATCAGGGCAAAGCAATAGATGCAATTTACATAGATTTCTGTAAAGCCTTTGATTTAGTGGTACACAACAAACTACTCCTAAAACTAAAATCTTACAGTATCTCTGGATACAAAGCCCTTACATCTAAAAAATATCCAAGTTACCCAGGAGCTTGCTCTTCCTGAGACCATTATCTGTGAACTATCCTTAAATATCACAATTCGATTCTTACTATGTTACAGAGCACCTGATTATGACATCGAACATGTAAACAAGCTAAATACACTACTAACATGGGCAGCATCCTGCCCATACCCTTTTATCTTTCTTGGTGATTTCAATCTGCCTCATATTGACTGGACCCTAAATGAATTTACAACTGAAACCATACATGCAACCTTTTACAATGCTGTTACAAATCTGGGACTGGAACAACTAGTAACCAACAACACTAGACTAAACAACTGCCTCGATCTCATCTTCTGCAATAGTTTGAATTTAATTTACGGAATACAAACTAAAGAACCCTTTTCCAGCAGTGACCACAATATGATTGACTTTTGTCTCAACATACGTCCACACAAAAACCACCACAATGATGTGATCCCCAATTATAATTTCAAAAAAGGCAACTATGATCTTATAAACAATGATCTCTCATCCCTTCATTGGCAATCTCTATTCACTGGATGCAATACTGTTGAAGACCATTACAACTTATTTTTACTTGAAGTCAAAAGAGTCATCAAAATATATGTACCAACAACTACTCCCAAAACAAAACAAAAAAACAGATTGCCCATAACAATAAGGAAACTTCAATCCAAAAAGAGATCACTCTGGCGGAAAAACAAATCTGGTCACATTGCCAATTTCAAAAGCCGATACAAAAATTTATGCCACCAAATAAAGACCGAATGCACCAATTATCACATTAAACAAGAGGAAAACCTTCTAAGCACCAATTCCACCAGTGCTTTTTACAATTTTGTAAACAACAAACTAAAAGATTCAAGGTCCATCCCACCCCTGATAGGACCTAATGGCAAAGACTGCAACGATGACACCATTAAAGCCAACATCTTTAACACATTTTTTGGCTCAGTATTTGTAAACAGCAATGGATCATGCCCAGTATTTCCTAGCCGAACCACAGATAACTACAGTGATCTCATGCATATTGATTTTACAGAAGACAATGTTGAAAAAGCACTATGCAATCTAAAACCATCTCTATCTATTGGACCGGATGGAATATGTGCCTATTTCTTAAAAAAGCTATCCACTGCCATAGCCAAACCTCTAAGCATAATATTTGAAAAATCTTTCAGGACCAGTTCCTTGCCTAACCTATGGTCACAAGCTACAGTCATCCCCATCTTCAAAAAGGGAGACCCTTGCCTAGTTGAAAATTACAGACCAATCTCCTTATGCTGCGTCACCTGTAAAGTCATGGAATCAATTATTAACCAATCCATCATCCTCCACTTAGAGACAAACAACCTACTCTCCAATAAACAATTTGGTTTCAGAAAAAAAATATCCTGTAATCTGCAACTCTTACACTGCAAAAACATATGGACTACACAACTTGATCAGGGCAAAACAATAGATGCAATCTACATAGACTTCTGTAAAGCCTTTGATTCAGTGGTACATGACAAACTACTCCTAAAAATAAAATCCTATGGTATCTCTGGACAACTGCATAAATGGATAGAAGCATTCCTGTCAAACAGACAACAAATGGTCAAAATTGGGAGTGTCCTATCAAATTCTGTACCTGTCAATAGTGGTGTCCCTCAAGGCAGTGTTCTAGGACCAACTCTCTTCATACTCTACATAAATGACCTCTGTGATCATATTAAGAGCAACTGCGTTCTTTTCACTGATGATGTAAAGCTGTTCAATACCACAGACAATACTGCTACCCTTCAAAAAGATCTTGACTGTGTATCAGAATGGTAAAACAAATGGCAACTTCAAATCTCAACAAATAAATGCTCTGTCTTACATATTGGCAAAAAAAATCCGAAAATAAAATACAAGCTGAATAGTCAAGATCTTGTTGATGATCCAAGCTCTGTAAAGGACCTTGGAATACTCACCTCTAATGATCTAAGTGCTAGAGCCCACTGCAACTACATAGCCAAAAAGGCATTAAGAGTTGTTAACCTAATCTTACGTAGCTTTTTCTCACACTACTAACTAGAGCATACAAAATATTTGCTAGACCAATACTCGAATACAGCTCATCAGTCTGGAACCCACATTACGTATCTGATATTAGCACAATTGAGAAAGTCCAGAAATATTTCACAAGAAGAGTTCTCCACTCCTCTACTCGTTGTAGAATACCTTATGCCACCAGACTTGAAATTCTAGAACTAGAAAACCTTGAATTACGCCGTCTTCGGTCTGACTTAAGCATGGTATATAAAATCATACATTGCAATGTCCTACCTGTCAATGAATACTTCAGCTTCAACCATAACAACACAAGAGCACACAACAGATACAAACTCAAGGTTAACCGCACCAAGCTTGATTGCAGGAAATACGACTTCAGCAACAGAGTGGTCAATGTCTGGAATACTCTACCCAACTCTGTAGTTTCTTCCCCAAACCCCAAAAACTTTAACCTTAGACTGTCTACTATTGACCTCACCCCTTTCCTAAGAGGTCTGTAGGGGGCGTGCATAAGCACACCAACGTGCCTACCGTCCCTGTCCTATTGTTTCTTTTATTTTTCTTTTATTTTTCTTATATGTACCCATTTCATGTATTCATAATTATGTATACACTTATACTTATTATCTTGTAAACAATTGACAAATAAATAAATAAAAAAAATAAAATAAAAAAAATACCTGCATTACTGGATAGAAGCATTCCTGTCAAACAGACAACTAATGGTCAAAATTGGGAGCGTCCTATCAAATTCTGTATCTGTCAACAGTGGTGTCCCCCAAGGCAGTGTTCTAGGACCAACTCTTTTCATACTCTACATAAATGACCTCTGTGATCATGTCAAGAGCAACTGCATTCTCTTCACTGATGATGTAAAGCTATTCAACACCACAGACAATACTGCTACCCTTCAAAAAGACCTTGACTATGTATCAGAATGGTCAAACAAATGGCAACAACAAATCTCAACAAATAAATGCGCTGTCCTACATATTGGCAAAAAGAATCAGAAAATAAAATACAGGCTGAATAGTCAAGACCTTGTTGATGATCCAAACAATAAGAATAAAATAAAAAATAAAAAAACTTCTTAAAAAAACATTTGCTAGACCAATACTCGAATACAGCTCATCAGTCTGGAACCCACATTACGTATCTGATATTAACACAGGTGAGAAAGTCCAGAAATATTTCTCAAGAAGAGTTCTCCACTCCTCTACTCGTGCAGAATACCTTATGCCACCAGACTTGAAATTCTAGACCTAGAAAACCTAGAACTACGCCGCCTTCAGTCCAATCTAAGTATAGTATATAAAATCATACATTGCAATGTCCTACCTGTCAATGAATACTTTAGCTTCAACCATAAAAACACTAGAGCAAACATCTTTGCCAGTCTCGCAGGAAGTAGGTGCCAGCGATGAACCATTTTATATAAGTTTTCTTTATATGAGACTGACATGGTTAATTTGTAATTTGTTTGCCAGATGTGTTCCCACTTACCTAATTCAATACTATGACCCATGTTTTTAGCCCAAATTATCATAGATTCTGTGATTGTTTCTTCTTTTAATTTGTAGTCCAAAAGATATTTATATGTTTACTAATTGTTTTCTTTTCCTCTCCTATCCATATTTTGTCTAATTCTTGTGGGGTCATATTAAAGCCAAATTGTTCTCTATCTTTTTTATAATGGGTTTGTATTTGTGCATTTGTATTTGCTTCCTATTTTTAAGCTCTCCAGTATCATATAATAAATCTTTATACCTGACAATATTTTCATAATCCAGTACATTTGGATGTGTGACTGCTTCCAATGTAGATAGCCACAATAGAACCTTTGGGTAGTGGTTTTTTTTTAATCTTTCCCCAGATATTGAACAACACATTTTTTACATGGTACCTTTGGAAATATGAATGTTGTTTAGATTTTCCATCGCACATGAAAGTATGCCAGCCAAGTTGGAGATCAAAACCTTCTAATACTAATAACCTTCTATTTTCTAATTTAACCGAATCCTTAAGCCAGTTTACTATAGCAGCATTATAATATAATTCAAAATCTGGAAGGCCAAATCCTCCTTTTTTCTTGGCATCCTGTAATAATTTATATTTCACTCTGGGTTTTTTCCTCTGCCATATAAATTTAGATATACATTTGTTTAATTCCACAAAAAAATTCTTTTCCAACTTGACTGGCACTGTCTGAAACAAGAACAACAATTTTGTCAAAATATTGATTTTTACTATTGAAATACATCCCAATAGCGATAACTGCAATTTGGCCGAATTATCTAAATCTTTTTTTTTTTAAAGAATTTTATTAGTTTTTAAAGACAAACAAAACAAACAGAACATAAAAACATCCAACTTTCCATAAGTATACAAACGGTGTGTCGGTTGGTTTACCAATTTTTTTGTGCATCCATTTCGTACTCTCAATTACAATTACATTACATAATGACTCATATTATCAATCAAAAATTATATACCCTAGTATCACTATTAAACAATCATTTGACTCTAATTTTATTCATTCATGCTTTGCGAGATAGCTACAATTTACTTAGTTTATTTAATAGCAAATCATATAATCATACCAGATCTATCCTAAAAACATTATAATATCAAATAGAAAAGAAAAAATGTCTCTTTAGATATTCATTATCATCTAAAATTCTAAGTATTCTATTTATTATGTTTTATCATCCAACCATCTATAGAAAAGATCCCAAATTTCATAAAATTGTTTATCCTCTTGTTCTCTAATTTCAAATGTCAATCTACTCATCTCAGCACATTCCAATATTTTCTTAATAATTTCTTCCTGCAATGGTATTTTCTCATTTTTCCAGTTTTTAGCAAATACAATCCTAGCCGCTGTTAATATATTTACAATCAGGTATTTCAAATCTTTACTGTATGTATCAGGTAAGATTCCCAATAAAAAAAATCTCTGGTTTCAAGTCTATATGTTTCTTTGTCATTTTTTCCAACCACATGCGAATTTTAGTCCAGTATTTTCTAGCATCCTCACAAGTCCACCACATATGGTAATATGAGCCAGGTATCTGATGACATTTCCAGCATTTTTCAGATTTATTCTTGAACATTCTTGCTATTCTTGTCGGGGGAAGGTGCCACCTGTAAAACATCTTATACAAATTTTCTTTATATGGTGTTGACATTGTCATTTTATAATTTTAAGACCACAATTTTTGCCATTTCTCTAGATCAATCCCATATCCAAAATTATTTCCCCAAGCAGTCATAGTTTCTTTAACTTGTTCTTCCTCTAACTTAATTTCCAATAAATAACCAGATAGTTTTTTAATCACCTTTTCATCAGTACCTATCAAGATCTTATCTAAATCAGTCAATTTATCATAAAATCCCTCTGTCTTAAAATCTTCATCATACCTTGAATGTATTTGCACATATGAAAACCAGTTCATCTTTATACCTTGTTCCTCTAAATTTTGCATTGATTTAAGTTCACCCTTTTCATCGAGGATTTCCCCATATCTAACTGTTTGTTCCTTCTTATAAATTATAGGATAGGAAAATGTTTCAATGGTTGATAGCCAAACTGGAATTTTCAGGTAACATTGTCTTTTAATCTTCTCCCAATTCATCCACAAAGACTCCCTTATATGATGTCTTCTAAAATAACCCTGTGTTTTAGTTCCCTTATACCATAAAAAAGCATGCCAACCCAACAACAAATCAGGTCCTTCTAATGTCAACAAACTAGTCTTTCTTAATGTTATCCATTCCTTAGCCCACATCAAGTTTGCAGCGTGGTAGTACAATTCCCAATTAGGCAAACCAAAACCTCCTCTAACTCTGGCATCTTGTAGAAGTTTTAACTTTATTCTCACTTTTTTGCTTTGCCATATATACTTCAACACAATTGTATTTAAATCTTCAAAATAGTCTTTTCCAAGCCTAACTGGTATTGTTTGAAACAAGTATAAGATTCTAGGTAAAATATTCATCTTGATTGTTGAGATTCTCCCTCTTAATGACAATTGTAGATTTTCCCATTTCATCAAGTCTAAGGCTATCTGTTGCTTAAGTTTAATATAATTGTTCTCTTTTAATGTACTACATCTTGGTGTCAAATATATCCCCAAGTACTTGACCTTATTCGTAACTTGAATTTTCAATAGGTCTGCCAGTTCTCTTTGTTTTAATAACATATTTTTCTTCTTCCCCTACCAATGAGAACACACCCCCACCCAATCAGAACACAGCCAAGCCCCCACCCAATCAAGTCCTACCCCCACTAGCAGTTAAAAGGAAGAAGCAGCTGCAATCTCACATCACTCTGAGAAGCACAGAGCCAAAGACAGAAGCCTGAAGATGATGAATGAGACTTCATCGAAACGTTGCCTAGATACTTCGAATCTTACGCGGGAGAAAACCCAAACAACCAAAGATCCACATACAAATACCCGCGAGAACCTCAGAAAACAAATTATATATATATAACTAAAGGGAGCCTCTAATCTAAAAATTTAAAAAATCCAAAAGGAGAAGAGAAAAAAAGAATATATACAAAGGAAAAATCAGTCCAGCTAACAACTGCTAAGTCGCAATGAAACTCCAGTAAAAATAAAAAAATAAAAATAAAAAAACCAAGCCTCACTTTGACATCTCTCTTTAAAAATCGCCGCTTATCCAATTTTGTCAAAAATCTTACAGATTTCTTCTTATTCTTAGAGTGTCCTTTCAAGTCTCAAGATATTAGTAAAAAAAAAAAAAAATCTCACCAGCCGACACACTTTCTCTTTCGATCTCTTCCTTTCCCAAGCTGTCCCAACTTCAGCAGCTTTGGGGCTGCCTCTCTGCCACTGGCAAAAGGGTCTTCTCCTGGATCAACCAGGGACTTTGCAATGTCCCTGGGATCCACAGGATGTGCCCCTCCCTATCACTGTCCCTACAGGATGGTTTAGGTCCGTTTGGACCGGCCAGGGGCGAAGATATCGGCTGCAATCTTAGAGCTTGATTGCAGACCATACCGCCGCGACGCCAGTTCCTCCCCTCTCCCCCAATTATCTAAATCTTTATTTGCATTATTAACTTAATATAGTTATCTTTTTTTAATCGACGAATATCTAGCAGTCAACCAAATCCTTAGGTATTTTACTTTATTTACCACCTGCATACCTAATTTATTTGCTAGTTCTTCCTTCTGCTCCTTTGTACAGTTTTTGTTAACACTTTTGTTTTTTCTTTGTTAATTTTTAACCCTGCCACCTTTCCATATTCTTCTATTTCTCTTAGTAGTATAGGGCTCGCTTCTAAGGGTTCTTCTAATATAAATGCTATTTCATCGGTGAATGCCTGGAGTTTGTATTCCTCTTCTGCCAATATATACTGCCAATATATACAATAGAGGAGCTAGGGGGCAGCCTTGTCTTACTCCCTTATTTATCTTTATGGTATCTGTATTTTCCCCATTTATTAATATTTTTGCAGTTTGCATGTTATAAATTCTCTTAATAAATCCTATAAAATTTTCACCAAATTTCATGCCTATCAGTTGTTTAATAAGGAAGTTCCTTCATGTATGGCTTGGAGGGGTTTGAAGTGGGTCGTGATGCAGCTGCAGTATGGCTTCTGGTCCGTGGTCATGTCTCATCTTCTGTATGTTTGTGAGTCTGCTTTCTACATGGAAGTGTGCTGGTAGCATCTTGTGTGGCCCTCGTGCGTGTGGGTCTGGTGTCATTCTTCATGTTAGGTACTCATTTGTTCAAGAATGACACCAGACCCACACACACAAGATGCTACCACCACACTTCCACGTAGAAAGCAGACTCACACCCACTTCATGTATGGGTCCGACCGGATTCCCCCTATCTTCGGCTGCCCCAACAGGGCAGCCTTATCCTCCAGATCCTTCGGGATCGGAGGCACCAAGACAGCTAGCATGGCAGGTATCATGCAGAGTCGCAAATCCCTACCGTCGCCAAAGCCTGGCAAACTGGAAGGCCAATATCTGAGATGCTTTGTCAACCATCAACAGAACGATTGGGTGACTTACCTCCCTTTGGTGGAGTTTGCCTTTAACAATTCGCAGCATGCATCTACTTGCCTAACGCTGTTTTATGCGAACGTGGGCTACCATCCACGATTTTTCCCGTTGTCAGTTGTGGACTCCCTGGTCCCAGAAACACAAGAATTTCTTGAGGAGTTGCAGTCGGTTCACAGATTAGTGGTGCAACAACTGGAACGGGCAAAGGAGGACTACAAACGGTTTGTGGATTGTTCATGTCGGGTGACACCTCCGCTAGCTGTGGTTGACAAGGTGTGGTTATCCACAAAGCACCTTTGGGTCGATCGCCCGATTAAGAAGTTGGACCACTGCTTCATTGGTCCATTCCCTATTGAGGCGGTCATCAGTCCCGTCGCATATCGACTCCCCCTGCAGTGCTCTATGCGCATTGATCCTGTCTTCCAGTGTTCCCTTCTGGTTCCTGACTCCCCATCGTGTACACTCCATTCTCCTGAAGGTACAGCTTCTCCATCGGTACCCAGCGATGAGACCACCGCTGATGACACAGTTGTCAGCGTTCAGGATTCTCATTGGCTGAAGGGGAGATTTCAATACTTTGTCGGGTGGCTGGTGAATGGATTGGAGGTTCTCTCTTGGGTGGATGCTTCCACGGTTTGTGCTCCGGACCTTATCCGGAGGTTCCATGAACACTTCCCATCGAAACTGCATCTGGCTCATCAGACTCGGGGGAAGGGCCCTGCAGTGAGGGATAGTGTTGTGCCTCCAAGGTTTGAACCAGGTCAGTCAGCAGATGTAGGCTCGAGTGATGAAGAAGATCTGGCATTGAGATTCGAGCCTGCATTACTGAGCGATGTTGAGAGGAGTCTGGGGGAGGAGGAGGAGTTGACTCTGAGAGATGAGCCTGATTTATTAGAAGTTTCAGAGGCGTCTTCCTCTTCTGGAACTCCCTCCCTGATTGCACCTCAGGTGTTAACTGTTAATCAGGAAAGTGTGCCAGAGGCTTCATGCGATGATGAAACTGCCGGAGGCTGGCTTGATGCTAGGACTAGGAGAAGATTGAGACATCAATCTCAGTTAGAAAAGAGACATCCAGCCAAGGATTAATTAAAAAGACTGACACGCCCCTTCAGGGGATATATAAGGAGCGTGTTAACACCTCTACCCCGCTTGAAGCAAAGTGTGTTTTTGGTGCAAAAGAATTGCGCATGGCTGCGGCGTTGTGATTTATGGACAGTTCAGACTTGCCAGGCGGATTCCAGGAAGACTGCCAAGGACTGTGAAAACAAAAGCAGTTAACTCTTTTGGGTCTGGTTTTGTTTGCTTGAATATTTGAACTTTGGATTCTCACCTGTGGATACAGGTGAGACAGAACGTGTGTGTCTGTGTGTGTGTGTGCGTATGTGTAAATAAAGCACTCATTCCATTCCAATTCAATTCTATCATTAATATTCATTAAAATCTTAACATCTTTAACATTTCTTTTCAATTAAGTATCATACTTCCTTGGGAACACTTATAAACTTTCCATAGTTAATTCTTTTTTTTCCCATATTTCTCACTTATATTTTTATAAATCATTACTAATAATTAAAAATGTTCCTTTTAATTCTCTCAATCATGTTAATTCATTTATTTATTAACAAACATCCCACTACATAACAGTAAATATTTTATCCATCATCATATTTTCTAAAATTATTTCTATTTGTAATATAACAATGCTATCTTATGTACCTTTGCAGAATCCCTTTTGCAATTAAATTTTCACCCATTATCTCTAAACAAGATTATGGTTACAATCCTTATATCTTTTCTCTGTTTCTCCATTTCTTGTTTTTGTTTTTTAAAACTTCTTTTCCTTGCCTTCTTTCCCCTCTTCTTCTCCCTCCCCTTTTTACCCCCTCGTCTCTACACTTCTAACTCTTTCATCTGTAATCCCCCCTTCTGTTGCTTTCTAATATTATATTTATCTTTCAAATTGTTCTGCTTTTTGATTGTTTTTTCTAGTCTTAAATCTTTCACTCTCTTTACCCCCTTTTCTCCCCCCCCACTTAAAATTATTTGATCATTAAAGATGGCTTCTTCTTTGTCCCAATCTTCTTGTTCTGTAAGCGTTTCTTGTTGCTTCTCATAGTTCCAGATCTCCATTTCTAAGAGTTGAAATACAAAGCCAAAAGAACCTCTCCCTTCTTGTGCATCTTCTTTCCATTTTTTAAGTTCCATGTTCAGTTCTTCTAAAAGTGGTGCCATTTTAGACACTTTTAAACAACCACCCAATTGACTTTAGTCATTTAAATGCAATAACCAAAAATCCAAAGATCACCAAATAATCCAAAGCTATTTCATCTAGCTTCTTTTTTCAACTTTCTCTTCCTGGGGTTCTATTATTCTGTGGCCAAATTTCAGTTAAAATGTATCTTTTAGGAATCTTGTTGAGGTTTCACTGTAAATTCCTTTTAATTCCAGGCAGTCTCTAGCTCTTGATGAGTCAGCTTCATTCCTCATGTTCCTTCAGCAGAGCTCTGGAGGTCTCTGGATCCTTTTCAGCTCCCTCAATTAAATCCTGGGGCATATTGGGAACCATGAACCAATAGAGGTTGCATCCCATCCAAGGCCTCAGTAGCTTTCCTATCCCAGGAAGTGTCCAAGGCCTCAGAAGGACCATGCAACAGAACCTCGAGTATTATTTCCGGTACCCGTTGGAACCTCACTGGTCACTAAGAGCAGACTGGTCAAACAGATCCTGTCTCCCTGCATTGAGGGGAAGCATAAAAGATTCTCAAAGTCACCAGGCCACGATCTGGCCAGGAGAGAGAAGACCAGGGTAGATCCTCCTCAGATCAGGTTGGAATTGGTCTCTTTTGAGTTGAGCCAAGAAGGATAGAGGCCATGATGAAATGCCTCTAAGGTCTGTCTCAGGGATGGCAGATTCACATTTCTCGAGACCTTAAGTCTGGGGAACCCCACAGTTAACTGTGAAATGCCCCCCAGAGTCTCAGACATGGAGGTTGTCATGCAGCAGGAAGGCTGATACACGAGTAACAATCCCAACTGGTTCTGTGAATGAATTTTCAAGAAAAGACTTTCAGACTTGGAAATTCTGGGAGCAGCACCCCAAAAGACCAAAAGAGGCAACTGGACAACAATTGCTATCCTTTGACTAAAGCAACAAAAATTTGTAAGTGTTGCCAAAAATATTGCAGTTAATATCCTGAGATTCCTCCTTAAATTACATTTCTGTCTTGTGCCACCATACCCAAGTAGCACTCCTATTTTCTGGCCAAACTAGGGCATAAGACAAAAATCCATCTTGTGTTCAAGAGTCACTTTCATGTAGGTCAAATATACAGCTTTCCCCATGACTCCATGTGCTCTGTGAATTACAGGAAGAGATAGAAACATGTTTTCCATTCTGCTGCATGAAGAGAAGCTATTGCTAAGGGGATAGGGCAAAGGCCTTTCCCTGTAATTATCAGAAGAAGAGTTATTCTTCATGTATCATCTGTGGATTTCTAGACACAAAGATCTTCCAGGATAAAATCTGCTTTTAAAAATACATATGAGTTCACCAGCAGGGGGGCAGAACGTGTCACCTTAGCTAGTCTTGCAAAGAGCTCACTCCTGGGTTTGAAGAGTCTCACATGCCTTTGTTTCCTGTATGGTCAGAGCCCAAGCACTGATAAGAGGAAACATGGTTGCTATAAATTTGTCCTGGGGACCTCCAGGAGACACAGGTGGTATCTGATCTGCTAAAGTTCCAGTGAGATATCAGGAGCAAACCTGTAAATGACTTTCTGCATAAACTGTGATTTCTGTTCTAGAAGGGAAGAAGACAAGAATGACCAGGCAGGAGTCATGCTACTGTTGATGCTGATGCTCTTCTGTCTCCTGGTTCCAACTAGAGCAAAAAGGCTGCAAACCATGTGTATGTTCAGGGATTATATCGACTTAGGTAAAAGCTACTACAGGACTGGTGATCTCATTATTGGTGGGATTTTGCCCTTGGGAATCAATGTAAAGTCTCCTGCCTTTGACTTTAATACAGTGATGCATGTTTCAGAAAATGCGTAAGTTCCAGCTGGAGGGGAAACATACAGATAATTATTCTCTTTGTTTAAAATTGAGGACTTTTTTCAGAAATACTTATTCTTATATTTGCACTCTCCTGGTGTAGTGCACATTTTGTGCTTTCTTGATAAATTAGCAAACTCTTAAAATAGGTCAGAATTCTCAATCTCTTCATCAGGAAGATGATAAACAACAAAAATCAAGAGGGAAGTTGTGCTGGTCTAGTGAAAAACTCAAATCATAATATTTATCTCAACAGTAATTTGTGGTATAAAATTCAAATAAAAGGTCAACACACTTATAGTGTTCAGGAGGTACAAAAAAATTCCTCACGGTGTTGGAATAAGAATTGCCCATGAATAACAGCCTTCAGTAAATCTATAAGGTGACCCCTGCCAATTGTAGTCCTGTGCTCAGCAAGTTTTACCAAACTGAAGAAACTGCTCCAAGAGAGACCTTAGATAATTACAATGAAAGGGGAGCAGTTGGAAAGGATTTCAGCCACTTCAGAAAAATGAATATGTCAGGGATGATAGAGAATATAAAATGGTTCATGATATCTATGGGAAGGCTTGTCTCCTTTCTCACAAACTAATCTAAGCTTAGCCAATGGAACTCCTTTGAAAAAAAATCCAACCCAATGAAATTTGGGAGTTTCTGCACTCAAAAGTCCCCCCAAACAGTGAAGCAAATTCTACAGCCATATACAAGGTTTCTTTTAATGTTCCCCAATGTTTTTCTCATTACAGATTAGTTACCAATAACTACCAGGAGTTCCTTGCATTGATATTTGCTATCTCTGAGATCAATAGGGATTTTCTTCTGCTCCCCAACATCACCCTTGGCTTCCACATCTATGGCCATTTCCAGAGGGAGAGGGATATTTCCTTAAACAGCCTCTCCATGCTCTCCTCACTAGGCCAAGTGGTTCCAGGTTACAAATGTGACCTGCAGGAAAGTCTGCTCTCCATCATTGGTGGTCTCAATGCCAAGTCGTCAAGGCTTATGACCTCCATCTTCAGCATTTTTAAAGTCCCACAGGTAAGAGGGCTTTCTTGGATATAGTGTGGAATAGAGAAAGATCAAAAGCACACACAGAAGCCAAAGATAAAACTAAAAGTAGCTTTTTGTTGGGGGGGGCAAGTGCATAAAATGAGCTTGTGAATCTTAGATTACTCTTTATTAAAGGGTAGCCATCATTTTAGTGCCATTTATTCTTTATCCAGTTGTTGGTTTATTCTCTTGTCTTCTGAAAACCAATAAAAATGGCTAAGCGAAGGAGATGAAGTTTGCCAGTCAAAGAGAATCACCCTGACAGCGAGAGCATCAACCACACAATGGTAACTACTAAAGTCAACCTGAAACTGTTACTTTGTCTTTGAAAAAGGAATCTTTTTTTCTCCAGCTCGGTGTTGGCTTTGAGTTCTCTCCAGGAGAGAGAAGACTTTATCCTTCTTTCTTCCGGATGAATCCCAAGGAATCTTCTCAGTATGTGGGTTTAGTCCAGCTGCTCCTGCATTTCCAGTGGAACTGGGTTGGGCTTCTGGCCCCTGAAGATGACAGGGGAGAACGTTTCATGTCAACTCTGACACCAATGCTCAAGGAGAAGGAGATCTGCCTGGCCTTCACACTAATGCTGCAACTTGATAATAGTCAAATCACTCTAAACAAGTTTATTCTCAATTTCCACACCTGGTATAAAGCAGAAGTGTTTATTATGTTTGGAGAAACACTTGTTACTATCACAGTAATAGGGGCAGTACATTTTTATGAAACATTTAAAAAAAATTCATTAAGAAAAGTTTATATCTTCACTTCCCATTGGAAACTTGGCATGGAAGAATCTGAAGAATCATTGCTATTTATAAAGTTTCTCCATGGGATGTTGAATTTTAGGGACCACTCAGGGGATATCTCTGAATTCAGCCACTTCCTCCTGTCTTTAGACCCCTTGAACCCTCAAGGAGACGTCTATCTCCCTCTTTGGTGGGAAATTGTCTTTGGCTGCAAGATCCATAAATCAGGAGAGATCCCTCCAAAGGGGGGAAAACAATGTACAGGAAAGGAGAAAGTGCAGAATCTGCCGAATTACACTTTTGAAAAAAGAATGACAGGTGAAAGTTACAATGTCTTCAATGCTGTTTATGCTCTGGCACATGCTTTACATGCAATGTGTGGATCCAGAGTTGGACCGACCATGATGAGGCTTGGAAAGAGAATCTCAAATGTCCAGTCATGGCAGGTAATATTTTTGGCTTTTGACTCAGTCCACAGATGCTTAGATTGGAAGCTCTCCATATGAATTACTTCTGTTACTGAGTAAATGTGTGCATGCTCCCATAGCAATTCATCTGAGACCCTGTCCTGCTTTGTTAGTTTACCATTTGTTGTGACACTCAGCTTCTTCTCTGAAAACAGCTTCTTATTAATAATCGATGGAAAATAACAAAAGAGAGAAGCAATGTACAAGTTAGGAGAAATTTCTTAAGGAATGGTTTACCTTTAGAAGTCAGAGATGCCCCACTGCTGGAGTCATTTAAGAGGAGCCAGGAAATTAAAATTTAAAAAGAGGAATATAAACTTCAGGTATTTGCCGATGATATGGCATTTAGATTAGAAAAATCCTTAGAAACGAGCCCTATACTGTTAAGAGAAATGGAAAAATATGGAAAGGTGGCAGGGTTAAAAATTAATAAAGAAAAAACAAAAATGCTAACAAAGAACTGCACAAAGGAGCAGAAGGAAGAACTAACAAACAAATTAGGTATTCAGGTGGTAAATAAAGTAAAATACCTAGGCATCTGGTTGACTGCTAGATGCTCGTCGATTAAAAAAGATAATTACGATAAGCTAATAATGCAAATATCTAAAGATTTAGACAATTGGGTTAAATTTCAGTTATTGTTATTGGGACATATTTCAATAGTAAAAATGAATGTTTTTCCAAAAATGTTGTTTTTGTTTCAAACAGTGCCAGTCAAGCTGGAGAAGAATTTTTGTGTAGAATTAAATAAATCTATATCCAAATTTATATGGCAGTGGAAAAAACCCAGAGTGAAGTATAAATTATTACAAGATGCCAGGAAAAAAGGAGGATTTGGCCTTTCAAATTTCGAATTATATTATGATGCTGATATAGTAAATTGGCTTAAAGATTGGGTTAAATTGGAAAACAGAACGTTATTAGTACTAGAGGGTTTTGATTTCCAACTTGGCTGGCATGCTTTCATATGGGATGGAAAATTTAAAGAACATTCATACTTCAAAGGCATCATGTAAGAAATGTGTTGTTTAATATCTGGGGAAAGATTAAAAAAAAAAAACTGCTACCCAAAGGTTCCATTGTAGCTATCTACTTTGGAAGCAGTTACACACCCAAATGTATTGGACTATGAAAATATTGTTAGGTATAAAGATTTACTATATGACACTGGGGAGCTGAAAAATAGGAACCAAATACAAATTCAAGGAAAGGAGATAGCATGGTGGCCTTTTGCACAAATACAAACCCATTACAAAAAAGATAGAGAACAATTTGGCTTTCATATGACTCCACAAGAATTAGATAAAATATGGCAAGGAGAGGAAAAGAAAGCAATTATTAAAATATACAAATACCTTTTGGATTATAAATTAAAAGAAGAAACAGTTAAAGAATGTATGATAATTTGGGCTAAAAACATGGGTCATAGTATTGAATTAGATAAGTGGGAACACATTTGGCAAATAAATTATAAACTAACTATGTCAGTCTTGTATAAAGAACAATTATATAAAATTGTTTATCATTGGCACCTACTTCCTGCGAGACTGGCTAAGATGTTCCCCAATCTGCCACCCAATTGTCGGAAAGGTAACTATGTGCAAGGAACATACTTCCACATGTGGTGGACCTGCCCATGTGCCCAGAAATTTTGGAGAAATATTAGAAAGTGGATCTTAAATATAACAAAACAAAATTTAAAATTTGAACCTGAAACCTTTCTGCTGAGTATGATAGATTTAAACATGGAGAAAAAATACCAATATTTAATTTTGCATATCATAACTGCGGCCAGAATAAGCTACACACAAAATTGGAAACTGTTTAACATATCTTCAGAGGATATGGTGATTAAAAAATACATGAATGCACTGAGATGGATAGCCTAACCACACTGAAAAAGAACAAACAAGATAGTGATTATTATGAAACATAGAACATTTGGTATGAGTGGTTAAAGAAAAGATAATATTTGACATGTGGATAAGTTATGGAAAAGATGGGAGACATGCATTTAATTAGAAACTACATAGAGAAATTAAAACATTACAAGAATGAAGGAGTTATTGTAACAAGGCAGATCACGTCAAGGATAAAGATAAAGAAATTTTAACCATTGTTCAATATATGCTATTAAATGTACATATATGTATGTTGATTTATCTGTTTTAAATGTATGTCAAATAAATGTTTTTTTTCCAATAAAAATAATAAAATAAAATAAAGAGACAGGATAGCCAGTTGTCTAAAACTGTAGAGGATCTGTTTCTTGAGCAGGAGGTTGGACTAGAAGACCTCCAATGTCCCTTCCAATACTGTGATTCTGTTTCTATATCAATCCTAGCACAGAGCAAGATTCAAACTGGTCCTAATGGGTTTCTGGTCTGAAATTCATCAGAATTGCCTGCATCAAAGGATAAAATGTTGGACCTCTCTGAATAGTGAAGTGACCAACCAGCTCAGATGCTTTCTTCACATAGCCCAGTTCATCAAACCTGGTTCCTGCATTCTGCAGATTTTGACAATGAGCTAGAGAAAACCATTGGAATTTTCCATGGTTCTGATAGACAATATTTATTCATTTCAAAGATTCATTTATCAGTTAACAAGAACTTGGGCGAAACATGCGGTTTCATCAAATTGGAGTTGAAAGCAGGCCCAGTAATAAAGGGGAAACGTTTAGTTTCAGAATTAAATATGCTTGATTGCTCAGATCACCACCAAGAGGTGGAACTAGCTTCTCAAATATAAACTCAACTTCTCAAGATGGCCATGATGTGATGGTAGAAGCCATGATGTCTCATTTGTAGCTCTAGCCCATATACTCCAATTCCTGAAGGTCTCCTTTCTTTCAGATTCTTCCCTATTTGAGGAATGTCCACTTCAACAACAGTGCGGGAGATGAAGTCATCTTCTCAGAAGATGGACTGGGATCTGCCCGTTATGATCTTCTCAATTGGGTACTTTACACCAATCGATCTTATGTCCCCATGAAGGTTGGTCAAGTAAATCCTGAGGCTCCCCCAGGCCAGGATTTCACCATTAAATCTGATGGAATCATCTGGGCCACAAAGGTGAGCTGCAAGGAAGTACTGTAAGTCCAGGGAAGGATTCATCTTCCTAAGATGCAAAACATCTTTCTAACTTGAAAAATAATAAATTAAGCCAGAAATCATGACAGTCATTTGATGAAAAATCTGCTTTGCATGTGATAGATTTGAGGTCTGATTTGTGTCATTCCACAAAGGGTTAGGCTTGGGAACATCATTTGCTTGAAATGCAGGATGCAATTATAGGAAGCAGCAGTAATTTCCAATGACAATTTCCACTCAGTTGTAACCTCACAGTTCTTTCTTTCAGAAATGCTCTCATCCTTCCTCTGCAGGCTGAGATACTAGATCCAATCTCCCACATCCATGGGTGTGTCAGAAATGTGCCAGACCTGATGACCTCAGGATTGTTCTTGATTACTAATTGACAGTGGCAATGTATTTGTTTAGAATGGATTCTGAATGTAGAAGTAGGAATAAGGAAGGGAAATAGGAACGGGGGAAAGAATGAATGCAGCTTAGGTCATCTCAAGTATTTCTCTTTTCTCTTTCAGAAGGTGCCCTTTGCCAGGTGTGGCATGAAGAGGTGCCATGCAGGAGAGAGGAGAAGAGTTCCAGAAGGCAAGCAGGTTTGCTGCTACCGGTGTGGTGCTTGTCCAGAAAGGAGCATTTCTAACAAGACAGGTAGACAAGACTTCAAATGCAAATCTTCCAGGATCAAAGAAGACATTCATTAAGTCATTTTTTGTGATTGTCATTTTTTATCAGATTGACCTAAAATTATATTTTTCAGCAAAACCTTTCAGTTTACCTATCTAAACTGCCCTGACCACAAAGTCCATCTTTCTCGATCCTCAGAACTTCCATGCAGGATAGCTTTAGGGCAGAATTTATGAATGTCCAACTTGGACTTCCACTGCTACTTTAACATCCAATTGCAAAAACAGCCTTCCAATTTTTCCTGAGGATGTGGGGTGAGCAGTCTAAGCTTTAATTTTTATTACTCAGAATAAGTTTCTTCCATCAGCACTATCAACCTCTGAGGAAATAGACTTGACAGAGAAAGAAGGCATCCATCGATCTATGTCAATTTGATAGAGCAGCAGGGAGCAAAAAACATCTGAATGAACAGATTTGAGGTACAAAGCAGAGAGGTTAAGGGAGGGATAATGTACCCACAAACAAAACAGCAATGTTTCTGGATAACAGATCTATCAGTTTTGTTTGTGTTCCATTATAAAATGGTGGAAAAAAACAGGCAGGAATCTCAGACTGAGTGGCACATTATTCATGGAAGTGTAGAGTGAATGGAGAGCTGGAATGGAATAAATCCTTGTCTCTGGCTAATCTATCCCCAGGATCATCATAAATGAAGGATGATTTGCTCTTTTTGATGAACCATAAATATTACAGTGGGTTATTTCATTATTCCCTTTGTGGGTAGGTCAACACAGAAAGAAAACCTTTGTATCACCTTTGTGAGAGGGAAAATATGCATGGTAGTTGCTCAAGAAATCCTTAGACAAAGACTTTTGATTTCAGATGCAGCTCACTGTGAACCCTGCCCAGAAGACCAATTTCCCAACAAGGACAAGGACCAATGTATTGCCAAGAAGATCCACTTTCTTGCCTATCAAGACACCCTGGGATATATTTTAGTTTCTCTTGGTCTTTTCCTCTCTGTGATCACTTCTGCAGTCCTGGTGATTTTCTATAAATACCATGACACACCAATTGTCAAGGCCAACAACCGAGATCTCACCTACATCCTCTTGGTCTCCCTTCTGCTCTGCTTCCTCTGCTCCTTCCTCTTCATTGGTCAACCAGGGAAGATCACTTGTCTCTTCCAACAATCTGCCTTTGCCATTCTCTTTGCCCTTGCAGTTTCCTCTGTGTTGGCAAAGACTGTTATGGTGGTTCTGGCCTTCATGGCCACCAAGCCAGGGAACAAGACAAGGAAACTCTTAGGAAAACCACTGACCAACTCCATTGTCATAGTCTGTCCCCTGATCCAAGCAGTCCTTTGTGCCACCTGGCTGGGAACCTCTCCCCCGTTTCCCAGCATGGACTTCCATTCCTTGTTTGGAGAGATCATCTTGGAATGTAAGCAAGGCTCAGCTGTAATGTTTTATGGTGTCCTCTCTTACCTAGGACTTTTGGCCCTTGTCAGTTTCACAGTGGCATTTCTAGCTAGGAGATTGCCTGATAGTTTTAATGAAGCCAAGTTCATTACTTTTAGCATGCTGGTCTTTTGCAGCGTTTGGATCTCCTTCCTCCCCACATACCTGAGCACCAAAGGGAAATCCATGGTGGCTGTGGAGATCTTCTCCATTTTGGCCTCTGGAGCTGCTCTCTTGGCTTGTATCTTTTTCCCCAAATGCTACATTATTCTGCTGAGGCCTGATCTGAATTGTAGAGAAAATATAGTAAGGAACAAGAATTTCTAATTAATGCAAGGAGTTGCCTCATTTATATTTGTCTTTGTTGCATGTTTAGAATGTGACAAGATTTCTAATAAATGATGATGTGAAAGAGGAATTTGTCCATAAAAGAATTCCTTATCAAGTTCCTGTCGTCAGTCTTTTGTTTTTTCATGTTTTCAAAATCACCTTAGTGAGGTCCAATGCACTGTATGGAAGGAAAACCAGTTATTAAAGATGTGTTTTTATTTCAGATATTTCTAAGTTTATATGGCAAAGGAATAAACCCAGAATGAGATACAACTACTGCAAGATGCTAAGAAAAAAGGAGGGTTTTGTTTACCAGACCTGAAATTGTATTTTGAGGCATGCTGTCTGGCCTGGTTAAAAGAGTGGGTGAACCTCCAAAATAAGAGGCTCCTTGTATTAGAGGGCCATGAATTAAGGTTTGGATGGCACAGTTATTTGTGGTGTTTTAAAGTTAATGTTGATTTTAATAATCACTTTGCTAGGTGTTCCGTACTAAAAGTTTGGAATAAATATAAAACAAGGTTCTATACAAAGTTGCCTCTTTTGATGTCCTATCAAGAAGCTTTTTCTAAAAGAAAAGAAATGGTGGCAAAGCCAGAATGATGGATGTACTTTGTACTTGAAGTGGAAAAGAATGAAACGTTGACTTTGGGTTTTACCAATGAGACTGATGTTTTTCTAAAAATGGCTAGTTTATAATATTATGGAAAAACAAAAAGTTGTGGTTTGATATTACTGCTTTTTTTACTGCAACAGAGAAAGTTAGAAATCAATATTTGTTCTTTTCTTTTCCCCAATTTCTCCTCACTTTTATCTCCCCCTTCCCCCCTTCTACTGAGCCTTCCTATTTACTTTTGTGTTTTATCTTATAACCTAATAAAAAATGTTAAACTGGAAAAAAAAGTTCATTTTATTATTATTTTATTATTTCAAGGAGGGAATTTTCGTATTTGGTTCCTTTTTATGTAGTTTATTTTTAAGGTACCATTTTAAAGGATTGGGTTCAATATCAGTGTTTTTATACATATACAGCTGTTTGAGGCTTTATAAAGTTTCCCTACCACTACTCAATTGTTTTGGAAATAGCAGTGTTTAAATCCCCTGCCCCAACCATCAAGATCTGCAGTGCTGCCTCATCCATGTGATGCTCAGAGTGTCCCTGGGAGGAATGAATGGGCATCCATAAGGAGGTGCATGTATAGGAGGTGGAGAGTGCATGGAGGCCAAGGGTGTCTGGCAGTAGCCGCAGCCCATTGGAGCCCAGCATGGGCTCTGCAGCCCATGCTTGGCTGGCCCTCCAAGCAGCAGGCAGAGATAGAGGCATGGGGGGAGGCAGGTGATCTGGCCTGCTGAATGCACCAGGTGGTCACCTACTCACCCACCCACTCTGTCCCACCATTTGCTTTTACTTGCCTGTGGCCATTCCAGATGGGACAGGGCAGGTGGCTGTGTGGCACCTTTGCAGGCCAAATCTCATGCCACCCTCCATGCATTTGCTTACACCTGAGGCTGTTGTTGCCACCACGGGGCTCAGTCAGCATTCTCCAAACCTCTTCCTCCAGCTCCACCAGACACATGAGATGAGCCTCCCTCCCACCACCCCACCCACAATGGCCCCAGTTTATGGGAAAGGTAGGGAGACCCCTCCCCAGGAGGCAGCCGGGACTCTCCAAACCTGACCCACATGCCCTACACCACCCTACCTCGGGAGCCAGGCCACCCCCTCCTCAACCCACACCTCACCTTCAAGGAGAGGCACCAGCAGTAGCAGCCCCTCCATCCGGAGCCCCACTGACCCTCAACACTCCCCCCAACCCAGGAAGCCCAGACTGGGCAAGGAGAGTGACCCCAGTACAAAGCAGAGAGGTTAAGGGAGGGATAATGTACCCACAAACAAAACAGCAATGTTTCTGGATAACAGATCTATCAGTTTTGTATATGTTCCATTATAAAATGGTGGAAAAAACAGGCAGGAATCTCAGACTGAATGCCACATTAATCTTGGAAGTGTGAAAGAATGGATAGCTGGAATGGAATAAATCCTTGTCTCTGGCTAATCTATCCCCAGGATCATCATAAATGAAAGATGATTTGATCTTTTTGATAAACCATAAATAGTACAATGGGTTATTTCATTACTTCCTTGGTAGGTAGGTCAACACAGAAAGAAAACCTTTGTATCACCTTTGTGAGAGGGAAAATATGCATGTCTGTCTTCTTGGGGTTTTATTACTCATGGAAGTATAGAGTGAATGGGTAGCTGGAATGGAATAAATCCTTGTCTCTGGCTAATCTATCCCCAGGACCATCCTAAATGAAGGATACTTTGCTCTTTTTGATGCCCCATAAAGAGCACAGGGGATTGTTTCATTACTCCCTTTGTACGTAGGTCAATAACAGAAGGGCAACACATGTATCACTTTTGTGAGAGGGATAATGTGCATGGTAGTTGCTCAAGAAATACTTAGACAAAGACTTTTGATTTCAGATGCAGCTCATTGTGAACCCTGCCCAGAAGACCAATTTCCCAACAAGGACAAGGACCAATGCATTGCCAAGAAGATTCACTTTCTTGCCTATCAAGACACCCTGGGATATATTTTAGTTTCTCTTGGTCTTTTCCTCTCTGTAATCACTTCTGCAGTCCTGGTGATTTTCTATAAACACCATAACACACCAATTGTCAAGGCCAACAACCGAGATCTCACCTACATTCTACTGGTCTCCCTTCTGCTCTGCTTCCTCTGCTCCTTCCTCTTCATTGGTCAACCACGGAACATCACTTGTCTCTTCCAACAATCTGCTTTTGCCATTCTCTTTGACCTTACGGTTTCCTCAGTGTTGGCAAAGACTGTTATGGTGGTTCTGGCCTTCATGGCCACCAAGCCAGGGAACAAGACAAGGAAACTCTTAGGAAAACCACTGACCAACTCCATTGTCATAGCCTGTCCCCTGATCCAAGCAGTCCTTTGTGCCACCTGGCTGGGAACCTCTCCCCCATTTCTTAACTTGGACTTTCACTCCTTGCTGGGAGAGATAATCTTGGAATGTAAGCAAGGCTCAGCTGTAATGTTTTATGGTGTCCTCTCTTACCTAGGAATTTTGGCCTTTGTCAGTTTCACAATGGCCTTCCTGGCTAGGAAATTGCCTGATAGCTTTAATGAAGCCAAGTTCATTACTTTTAGCATGCTGGTCTTTTGCAGCGTTTGGATCGCCTTCCTGCCCACCTACCTGAGCACCAAAGGGAAGTCCATGGTGGCAGTGGAGATATTCTCCATTTTGGCTTCTGGAGCTGCTCTCTTGGCTTGTATCTTTTTCCTCAAATGCTACATTATTCTGCTAAGGCCTGATCTGAGTTGTAGAGAAAATATAGTAAGAAATAAGAATTTCTAATTAATGCAAGGAGTTGCCTCCTTTATATTTATCTTTATGGCATGTTTAGAATGTGAAAAGATTTGTAATAAATGATGATGTGAAGGAAGAATTTATCCATAAAAGAATTTTTTATTATGTTCTGCAAATGCTTCCAATATTCCTGTGATCAATCTTTTGTTTTTCATGTTTTCAAAGTGTCCCTAGTGATGTCCAATGCCCTGTATGGAAGGAAAACTATGTTTATTATTTCAGATATTTCTAAGTTTATATTGCAAACCAAGAATTAGATACAAACTACTCCAAGATGCTAAGGAAAAAGAGGGGTTGGGTTTACTGGACCTGAAATTGTATTTTGAGCCATGTTGTCTGGCCTGGTCAAAAGAGTAGGTGAACCTTTAGAATAATGGGCTACTTGAATTTGAGGGCCATGAATTAAGGTTTGGTTGATACAGTTATTTATAGTATGATAAAGTTAACGTTGACCTTGGTCAGTCCATGGATATACAACTGAATATCATCAGTGTACAAATGATACCTGATCCCAACTGAGAAGGCCTTATTGATGCACCCTCAAAATTGTTGGATTGGGCTCAATCGCTTCCCACTAACCAACACTGAATGAAACCACCTTCCGATGAAGGAGAGAACCATATAACAATCTACACCCATTCTTTGCTACTCCAGTTCCTAATTTCATCCCCTGCCATGTGGGACACTTCCAGTTGTAAGGCTTCGGCAGCGGCAGGAATCCGCTTCTCTGCGGGTCCCTGCTGCGCTCGCCGTCAAGGTACCCCCTCCAACTGAAGGGGCAGCGGAAGACAGAGGAGATCCGGGCAGGGGTCAGGGGACATCGCACCCCCCTTCCCCAGCCGGCTAGACTCCTTTTTCCTGAGACGGATGAGCGGCTGTCTCCATGGCAGCCATAAAGGATTCTTCAACCGGATAAGTTTGCGCAGGAGGAAGTCTTAGAAGGAGAAGTTTTCTTGGCTAAACCACGACATTATGTTACTTTTAAAACACCCTGGAAACCTGACTTTGGATTGATACATTTGTTTCCAAAAGAATCTGTTACATCGGCGAAAGTGCTGAAGGAAAGCTCACTCCCCCTCCCTACGGAGAAAGCAAAGGAGCACAGAAAAACTTGCTTTCTAAAGGTAAAAATAAGCTCTTTGTTATAAGTGGGAAGGGGAGGACTAAAAAAAAAATTTTTTTTTAACTTTGCTGGAGGAGACACCTTGAAGATTACAAGACCATTAATTAATGGTAATACGGCTTTTAAAATACATCTGGGATTTTGCCTCTGGAGAAAAAACTGTAAAGAGAAGAGGAAAAAAGTTTTGTTTGTTTGGATTGTTTGATAACTCTGACATTTGGAAACTACTTCAAGATTGAAAGCATCTGGGTTGTTGTTGTTTTTTTAAAAAAAAACCTATAATGGTACCACCGGTTGATGAACTGAAAATGGAATATGAAAAATTAAAAGAAAGACAACAAAGTGGCAAGGATTCTTTGGGAGCTGCCTTCCATTTTTTAGAAATGGCGGTTTCTATGTACCAGCAAACACTGGAGGAAGGAGAAGGAGAAGAAGAAGAAGAAAAGGAAGAAGCCATCTTTAATGGACTAAAAAGTTTGATTAAGAAAGAAAATGGGAAGGGAGGAAGGGAAAAGGAGAATTTAAGATTTAATAAAACAACCAAGAAAAAGAAAAATAGGGTGAAAAGAAGGTACAATGTTAGAAAGCAATTGAAAAGAGACTTGCAACAGAGAGGGAAACTTAAAAGGGGGGAGAGGAGAGGAGGGGGCAAAAAGACCAGATTGGAGAAGAAAGGGAGGGAAAAAGAAAAAAAAAGCCATGGGTTAGGACAAGATTTTTTTAAAAAAAGTTTTTTTTTTAGAGATGAAGGATGATAGATAGCTTATAATTAAAGAAGATTCTGCAAGAGTGCATAAGATAGTATTGTAGTATTTGTATTTGAAACAGTTTATTGGAATATTTAAGGAAATATTAATGTTTAATAATGATGGATGTTGATATTTGATTAAATATTAGGAGACTTGTTAAATGATTAATGCTTAGCTAAAGTTTAATTTGTTAGTGTTTTAATATTATTATAACTTTAGTATTTTATTTTTTCTATTCTAAAACAATGTACTTATCAGAATTAGAATTAGAATTAGAATAGAAATTATATATCTAATTATACTATAAGTTTACTATTCTTTTATTTTAAGATTTAATATGTAGAAGGTACTAAGCAGAATCAGGATGGAAATTATGTATTATTTTAAGCTTTATTTTAGGAGAAGGCGTCATACTTCAAAAGCGATTATAGGGGAAATTTTTTGTTAAAGGGAAGAGACACATAGATGTTTGGTTAAAGAACGGACAAAAGACACAAGTATAATGACTTTGAAATAAGATGAAATAAATAAAATATAATTAAGAGAGTGAAAAGATGGGAGAAGTTATATAGAAAATACAAAATGGTTAATAAGATATGAAGGGTATATAAAGTGGGCATGAATTTGATTTAAAAAAGATGTCAAAAAAGATGTAACCTGGGGCCAAGCCACTTTTCAAAAGAAGTTTTAGGTTTTATGTTTAGTGTGTGGATTATCTATGCTTGATTCTAAATTAATAAAATCTCGGAGAAATGAAATTAAAGGGAGAGAAATTGGGAAAAGATATGTATAAATGATAACTAAGGAGGGTTTTTTTTCTCCGATGTTTTGCTTTAGGTTATGTATTTTGTGTCTTTATGACTGATTGAGAATTACTGAAACTTTGATAGAAGGAAATATGATTGAATGAAAGTGAAGGGAGAAATAATGAGAAATTTGGAAAAGATATATATGTGTAAACGGAAGTGTGATAATGTGGAACCATGTTTTAAAAAATAATGCTTTATTTGTCTTGTTGAAATTTATAAGCAATTCTTAGAAAGGAGGTTTTATACTTCTATGTGTTATGTTTTGTTTGTCTTTAAAAATCAATAAAACTTGTTCTTAAAAAAAAAGAAAGAAAGAAATTGTGGCAAAGCCAGACTGGTGGACATTTGGTAACATATTATCTTCAAACTCTGGTGGACCTACATTAAAGTTGAGGGAAGACCCAACTGAGAAGGCCTTATTGATGCAGCCTCAAAATTCTTGGATTGGGCTCAATCGCTTCCCACCAACCAACACTGAATGAAACCACTTTCCGATGAAGGAGAGAACCATATAACAATCTACACCCATTCTTTGCTACTCCAGTTCCTAATTTCATCCCCTGCCATGTGCCTACAAATAAATTAGTTCTTCCATCCAAACATTGCTCACAGTTGCAAGAGTATAATTGATTCTCACGTGCCACAAAACCCTGTTGGAACTCATATTAGTTGACCAACCATGGCAGAGGTCAAACTCCATCTTGTTTTCAAGCAGTCAGCTTCATGGAGGTCAAATTCACAACTTCATCCTGACTCCATCTGCTCCGTGCATTACAAGAAACACAAACATGTTTTTCCATTCGGGTGTATGAGAAGCTATTGCTACATAGGCAGAACAATTGCTTTTCCTTGCAATTATCAGAAGGACAGTAATTCTTAGTGTATCCCCTGTGAATTTCTAGGTACAAGAACTTCAAGCTATAAAAAATATGTCTGAGTTCTCCAGGTGGGAGCAGAACGTGTCACCTTAGCCTGTATTGCAAAGAGCTCACTCCATGCTTTTGTTTCCTCTATGGTCATGGCCCAAACACAGGTAAGGTGAAATATTGTTGATATAAATGTGTTCTGTGGCCATCCAGGTGGGAAGGGTGGGGTCTGATCTGCTAAAGCCCCAGTGAGATTTCAGAAGCAACTTCAAAACATTTTCTGCATAAATCTTGATTTCTGTCCTAGGAGGGAAGGTGAGAAGAATGACTGGGCAGGAGTCACGCTATGGTTGATGCTGATGCTCTACTGGCTCCTGGCTCCAACTACAGTGAAGAGGCTGCAAACTATGTGTGTGTTCAGCTACTATAGACCTAGTGATCTCACTATTGGTGGGATTTTGCCCTTGGGAATTGTTATGTCTTTGGGACTGGTTGGAGTCCCCAACCAGGTCCGCTGTTTGAGCGGGAGCACCAGTCGCTCCCATTGGCTGGCACCGTTTGACAGCTGGCTATAAAAGGCAGCTGTCGAGCAGTGCCAGCCCTGTTGCCGCCAGCTAGCCTGCCTAGCGAGAAGGCAGACGCGGCAACCCTTTATTCTTGCAATAAAGCCTGTTACGTTTTCACTCTGGGTTAGCCTCGTTCCTTCCGCCGCTCTACAACACTGGCGACGAGGGCGGGATGCGATCAGAGGCTACCAGTAGTGCGATTCCAAAGAGCTGAAGCCACAAAGAGTGAGCCACGGGTGCTGAAGCCGCCGACGCTCACAAAGGGCGCGAAATTCAAAAGCCTCTGGAGCCGGAGAGACTGACACCGCCTGATAGCGCAGCCGCAAGCGCTCTTCTAAGAGCGCGAATTTTGAAGCAAGACTGAAGGGGACGAGCCCTGCCGTTTCCAAAATGAATGCCAATCCGACATTCCCACCATTCAAGCCAGCCGAGGAAACGTGGGACTCATACAAAAACCGTTTCAGCTACTTCCTCGATGCCATCGGCTTAGCAGATGCTGCTGAGCACAGGAAAAAATCCTACTTCCTCAGCTACTGTGGGGCTGCGGTTTTTGACACCGCTACAGCACTAGTCGCCCCTCGCGCTATCAGGAGCATACCGTGGGATGAACTCCAAGAGATCCTCTCCAACCACTACTCACCTAAACCATCCCAGATAGCCAGGAGATATGCTTTCAGAACTAGAAAGCAGGCTGAGGGAGAGTCAATTAATGAGTATGTGGCAGCCCTGAGGACAGCTGCATTACAGTGTGGTTTCAGAGACTACCTAGAAGATATGTTATTAGACCAGATCGTCTGTGGGGTTAGAGACCTTAGGCTTCAAAGACGTTTGCTAGCAAAAAAGGACTTAAACCTAACCCTAGCCGTGGAGGAAGCCCAAGCTGCAGAGCTCTCTGCCCAATCAGCAGCTGAAATTCAAGGAACTCCTTTAAAGCCCAGCAGTTCCACTATTCATTCAGAGGAAGTTTCCTTTGAGGAAGACCCCATAGATTCAACAGACATTAACCGCCTTAAGCAACAAAAGCCTTCACAGGTAGGAGCAGGGCAGAGAAACAACTTTGCCCCCAAGCAACCTTCCATTTGCCTAGCTTGCGGGGGCTCCCACTCTAGGGCATCCTGCAGGTTTAAGAACGCCATCTGTCTGAATTGTCAAAAGAAAGGCCACCTTGCTAGAATCTGCCAAGCAGGGCGAACTTTTCCTCAAAGATCTCCACCACCTACTAATCTCCAAAGGCAAGTGGAGGACTGCTATACCTGCTACCACGCTAACCATACTTCCCAAACTCCTAATAAAATCAGTATTTCTGTTTCTTTAGAAGGTAAGCCCTGCAGGATGGAGGTAGACATGGGATCTGCACTTTCAATCATCTCCTGGGAAACCCTAAAGAAGATTCATCCCAGATTTTCGAAGAAGAAGCTGCAGAGATGCCACCTGACACTGCGGGACTACCAGGGCAAGAACATCCCTGTCCTTGGGAAAGGCAAGTTTTTAGTTCATTTCCAAGCCTTCAAAGGCCATTTGCCTTTGGTGGTTGTTAATGGTGCCCTCCCCAGTCTGTTGGGGCTAGATTGGTTCCCCTCCCTTGGCCTTAGTGTAACTGGGATCCATGCTGTCTCAACTTCTGACATAGACGCCTTATTCTCAGATTACTCTGATGTTTTTAGCAGCAAGCTGGGCTGTTATTCAGGCACCCCCATCTCTTTCTCTGTGGACCCCCAGGCAACTCCTCTTCGTCTTAAGCCACGCAGAGTGCCTTTCGCCATCCGCCCCAAGTTAGATTTAGAATTAGATAAGTTATTAAAGCAAGGGGTGTTAGAACCAACTGACTTTGCCAAATGGGAGACCCCCATAGTCACCCCACTCAAGAAAGATGGCAGTTTAAGAATCTGCGCAGAGTATAAAACCACCCTCAACCGTTATCTGCAGGTCAGTGCCTACCCTGTTCCTGTTATCCAACACCTGTTACACACCTTCGAACCAGGCACCATTTTTGCCAAACTAGACATGTCCCAGGCATACCAACAGTTCCCTGTTGATGATCAGACAGCTGAATTACAAACCATAGTCACACATAGAGGGGCATTCAAGTGCAAACGCCTCCAATTCGGTGTAAGTGTAGCCCCGGGCATATTCCAATCACTCATGGAAAGGATTCTCCAAGGTCTCCCAGGGGTTGTCCCTTATTTCGACGACATCTTAGTCTCAGCAGTTGATAAACCTCAGCTCATACAGAGAGTCAGAGCAGTCCTAGAGAAGTTTAGGCAGCATGGCCTCAAACTTAAAAGGGAGAAGTGCGCCATCGCCACTAGGCAAGTGGACTTTCTGGGATATAGGATAGATGCCTCTGGCATTCACCCAATCGAATCCAAACTAAAGGCTATCCATGAGGCGCCTACACCAACTAACAAGACGGAGCTCCAAGCCTTTCTCGGGCTACTAAACTTTTACGCCTCATTTCTCCCGCACAAAGCATCTATTGCTGAACCCTTACACAGACTGTTAGACAAAGAATCCTCCTGGCATTGGGGACCCAAAGAAGCCCATGCCTTCAAGTCCGTCAAATCCTTACTCACATCTGATGCAGTCTTAATCCAATTTGATCAACGACTTCCCCTGGTCCTAGCTGCTGATGCATCCCCCTTTGGGATTGGGGCTGTTCTGAGTCACAGGCTTCCCAACGGTGCCGAGGCACCAATCGCTTTCTTCTCTAGGACCTTCTCTACTGCAGAAAGGAACTACAGCCAAATAGATAAGGAGGCCTTGGCTGCAGTAGCTGCAGTAAAGAAGTTTCATGAATTTTTGTTTGGCCACCATTTTGAACTTATAACTGACCATAAACCACTCCTGGGACTGTTATCAGGGGATAAGCAAACCCCGCAGGTGCTATCACCTAGAATGACCAGGTGGACTTTGTTCCTGGCCGCTTATTCATTCAAGTTGGTGCATCGCCCTGGAAAAAACTTGAGTCACGCCGATGCCCTTAGTTGCTGCCCCCTACCAGTCCCAGTCGAAGACCCAGCACCTGTTCATGCCATTTTTGAAGTTAATGAACTTAAATTGCCAGTTACAGCCGAGGACATCGCTGCGCACTCAAAAAAAGACAGAATAATCGCCCAAGTTATGGACTGGGTGGGAAGGGGGTGGCCGGAAACACAATACACCACTGACTTTGCTCCTTTCAAAACCCATAAGCAGGAATTGTCGAAACTACAAGGATGTCTGTTGTGGGGGACTAGGGTAGTCATCCCAGCCACTCTTCGTGTACCCATCCTGAAGGTACTTCATGAGGGCCACCCGGGCATCGTAAGGATGAAGGCTCTAGCCCGCAGCTACGTTTGGTGGCCCAGCATGGATGCCCAAATCTCCAACTGGGTAAGCTCATGCCAACCTTGCCAAGAAACCAGGGCTGCCCCACCAGCAGCTACTCCTACCAAGTGGGAGAGTGCTAGTGGTCCTTGGTCTCGCCTGCACATCGACCTGGCTGGACCAGTACATGGTAAGACTTTCTTGGTCGTAGTAGACTCTTATTCCAAATGGATAGACTTGGCCCTACTACCCTCGACAACCACTCAAGCAATTGTTAAGGCTCTGACCCGCTTCTTCGTTACCCATGGGCTCCCTGACACACTGGTGTCTGACAATGGCCCCCAGTTCACATCGTGTGAGTTTAGCATGTACGTTGCCAACTTGGGCATCAGACACATCCTTACAGCCCCCTTTCACCCCGCTAGCAACGGGATGGCTGAGAGGGCAGTCAGGTCAGCAAAAGAGGCACTTGCCAGGTTTGGCCAGGAAAACTGGCATTCCAAACTGTCACGTTACCTCCTGAGCCAACATACGACGCCATGCACTGCAACAAACAAATCCCCTGCCAAGCTCTTGATGGGGAGACACCTTAGGACCACCCTGGACAGGTTGCACCCCCATTACTGCCCAGACACCCCGTTGGGATCTGACAGTTTGGTCAGGGACTTTGCCCTGCATGACCTGGTGTACGCCAGGAATTATGCAGGGGATCCTCTGTGGGTACCAGGTCAAGTTGTGTCAGTCACAGGTCCTAGATCCTACAGGATCCTCCTGGAAGATGGACGCCTGTGGCGTAGACACGTGGACCAGCTCAGAAGGCGATGGAGAAGCACAACTGATACCAACCCAGCCCAACCTCCTAGCACCGAGGACTCCCTGCCGGTACCAGCCTACCCAGACGGAAGCTCCCTGCAGGACCCTATCAACCCCATCGACCAGGAGAGTTTGCTGGAGGGCCCGAGCTGCCAACTAGGGACACCGAACCAACAGCCAAGCGAACCTGTCTGCCGGCCGGACCAAGCGACTCGCCAAGGTCAGCCCGAACATGGGGACTTACCTAACCCACAGAGCACCACACCTGACCGAGGCTACTCCCCAACCACCTCTGAGACGATTCCTGGGGACAAGGACTTGACACCAGCCAGCAGTTCGCCCGGGTTGCGACGTTCTTGCCGCCAGCGCAGACAACCAAGTTACCTGAAGGACTACGCATGCTCCCAGCTGAGGGAAAGGAGTGTTATGTCTTTGGGACTGGTTGGAGTCCCCAACCAGGTCCGGTGTTTGAGCGGGAGCACCAGCCGCTCCCATTGGCTGGCACCATTTGACAGCCGGCTATAAAAGGCAGCTGTCGAGCAGTGCCAGCCCTGTTGCCGCCAGCTAGCCTGCCTAGCGAGAAGGCAGACGCGGCAACCCTTTATTCTTTGCAATAAAGCCTGTTACGTTTCACTCTGGGTTAGCCTCGTTCCTTCCGCCACTCTACAACAGGAATCATTGTAAAGTCTCCTGCCTTTGACTTTAATACAGTGAAGCTTGTTTTAGACAATATGTAAGTTTCAGATGGAGGGAAACATGCAAATAAATTGCTTCATTGCTTTAAATTTGGAAACTTTTCCCAGAAATTCTTCTTCTAGTTTTTGCATTGTCCTTTTCTTTGCATTTGTGCTTTTCTCAACAATTAGCAAGCTCTTCATCAGGAAGATGATAAACAACAAAAATAAAGAGGGAAACTGAACTGGCCTAGTGAAGAACTCGAATTGTTATATTAATCTGAACAGTAATTTGTGGTATAAAATTCAAATAAAAGCTCAACACTCTTCAAGTGTTCAAGAGTTACAAAAAATCCCTTACAGTGTTGGAATAAGCATTGCGCATGAATAATGGCCTTCAGTAAATCTATGAGGTGACCCATGCCAATTGTAGTCCTGTGCTCAGCAAGCTTTACCAAACCTGAAGAAGCTGCTCCAAGAGAGACCTTAGATAATTACAGTGAAATGGGAGCAGTTGGAAAGGATTTCAGTCGCTGGACAAAGTGAATATGGCAGGGATGATGTAGAGTATAAAACGGTCCATGATATCTATGGAAAGGTTTCTCTCCTTTCTCACAATGTCATCCAAGATTCGACAAGGGAAAATCTTTGAAAAAACCCAAACCCAATGAAATTTGGGAGTTTCTGCCCTCAAATTCCCCCCAAACAGTGAAGCAAACTCTACAGCCATGCATAAGCTTTCGTATAATGTCCTCCTATGTTTCCCTCACTACAGACTCACCCCCAGTAACTACCAGCAGTTCCTTTCATTGATATTTGCTGTCTCCAAGGTCAATAAGGATTTTCTTCTGCTCCCCAACATCACCCTTGGCTTCAACATCTATCGCCATTACCAGAGGGAGATAGTTATTTCCTTGAAGAGCTTCTCCATTCTCTCCTCACTAGGCCAGGTGGTTCCAGATTACAAATGTGACCAGCAGGACACTCTGTTCTCCATCATTGATGGTCTCAGTGCCAAGTCCACAAGGCAGATGGCCTTCATTTTCAGCATCTTTAAGGTCTCACAGGTAAGAGAGCTCCCTTGGACACAGTATGGAACAGACAAAAGCACACATAGAAGCCAAGATGAAACTAAAAATAGTTTTTTTGTTGGGGGGGAGGGCATATGAGCTTGTGACATTTAAATCACTCTTTATGGATCTGATTAGGCATCATTTTAGTACCATTTATTCTCTGTATTAAGTTGTTGGTTTCATCTCTTGTTTTCTGACATACCACAACCAATAAAAATGGCTAAGAAGGGAAGACGTTTGCCAGTCAAAGTGAGCCAGCTGGATGCAGGGGCCATCAACCATACAATGCTGATGCCTAAAGTTGCCATAAAATTTCATTTTGTCTTTGAATGATGAATCACATTTTTTTCCAGCTCGGTGTTGGCTATGAGTTCTCTCATGAGAGAGAAGAGTTTATCCTTCCTTCTTCCGGATTAATCCCAAGGAATCTCCTCAGTATGTGGGTTTAGTCCAGCTGCTCTTGTATTTCCAGTGGAACTGGATTGGGCTTCTGGCCCCTGGAGATGACAGGTGAAAATATTTTGTCTCAACTCTGACACCAATGTTCCAGGAGAAGAAGATCTGCCTGGCCTTCACTCTAATGCTGGAAACAGATAATATTGATATCACTCTGAAGAAATTAATTCTCAATTCTCCTCCCTTGACTAAAGCAGAAT
>NW_028262833.1:0-58284 GCF_049901715.1 Pseudonaja textilis | reverse complement strand
TTTTGCAGTTTTTGGTAAAGTTTATTGTAGTGTAGCCTAAAAGCAAATAAATTGGAATGTAATAGTAATTATTTATTTATTTACTTATTTATTTACTAGACAGATCTGGCAGGAGCAAAATTATTAAGCTGCTGGAAATTGTATGTTATTCTTGAATTGCATCTAGTATGGAACAAATGTGATGCTTACAAGGGTGTGATCCATTCTTTGAACTATTTTGAAGAATAAAATAGTATTCTTTAGGGAATAAAAATACATACACGGTCACACATGGTCCTACCTGTCTGTGGTAATCATTGGCAGCAAGTACATTTTAATGTTTTTCAAATTATACTTTATATTTTATGTTTCATTTTCTTCCTCTATAATCCCAAATAGCCTGCCAAGTAATTTTGTTGAATGTAACCGAGGGAAAAAATGTGAAGTATGAGGGAAAAGTATTAATTACAATGATGCTTGATCAGTAATTATTACTGAATTTGGAAGTGAAATATGGTTCACTCATGCTAACTTGTAAGAATATCAGTAGAGTTAATGCTCTTTGTGATGCCACTAGCAGTATCTTTGGAAGATCCCTTAAATAACTTTCCCAAAATTTCTTCCCAGACTTTTGATTTGCCTTCTCTAAAAAGCTATGGAACATCACAAGCTACAGTTGTATAAACAAGGGAATTAATATAGGCTAACAGGTGGACTGTGAAGTAGCAAGTTTGGATAACACTAGATGACACTAATGAGTTTTCTCTCTTTGCTGCCATCTAGGAATTGTATAGCTGTTTGCAGTCCAGATTTGATAGTCCCAGTAACCTATTAGCTTTAAATTGATATGGATAGGATTTCAATATAAATAAACCTATTGACCTACTATCATATATTATTATTATATCAGATTGAATATAACCATTATAGTTTCCCAAAAATGTTGGGCCTGAGGAGTGGTGAGGTTTTTGGGGATGGGTGTTGGATTGTCACTGCTAATCATGAATGCTGATAAAATGATATTTCCTGTAGAATGACCTTCCCCAGGTCAATAGCCTTCTAGCTCTATTGCACTACATTTCTTATTCTCTCCAACCAACACTGATCATATGCTGCCTATCAGGTTAGTTCCATGTAATTTGAACTCATCTATTGCATGAAATTCCTATGGGAATATTTATTTTTATGACATACTGAAGTGCAGGCAGGAAAAAAAACATCTTAAGACTCCTGTGACTAAATTAAGTAAGAATTATTCAGAAAATTAATTAAGAGAGAAATCATGTAGTCTGATCAATTTTGGAAGTATAACAATAAACCACAATAAAAACTTATTTTAAGGAGTAATGTTATTCTATTTCACAAATCTTTTATGATTTATAGAGAAAATCCTTTATGTATTCCTATGAAATCCTAGAACCAAATGATCTACCACATCATCATGAAACTTGTCTATGCAAAAATCTTTAAACCACTAAGTAATATGATTTAATTTGGTTTCTATTGACTTTATGCATAAGGTGTTTCCAGAGCTACTAGCACTGTCAATCAAAAGCTACCATGTAACTTTTTTTTAAAGCTAAATACAGTACTGTACTTTGGAAAGAAAAAACAATGGAGAAGTTGATGGGAAAAGACAGATTAAGTGAAGTGTGCCTTGGGATCCTTTTAACAAGTTAGTGAATAAGGCTGAATGATTATGTAAAAGCTCTATCTAGAATGAGCCTTATTGAATCTCATAAAAATAATGTTCACATTTACTAATATTGTGTAAAAATAATCACATTTTGTTTACTTAGGATTGTCTTAACAATAATTGTGGAAATAGATCTGAATGTACCATTGAGTAGTCTTCACTTCTGGTGACTTACAGGTGCCCACTACATTTTTGGAAGTGGTACCATTGCCTTTTTCCATGGTCTAAGACAGAGTGACCCAGCTGGCTTCATGTTTAATGCAGGACTGGAAGTCACGACTTTGTGGTTTCTAGCCTAGTACTTTAACCACTAACCTTCTTAATATAGCTCTCTGTTTACAACCTAGTCATCCCTTAATTTGGGGTAGTCAGGGCAACTGGATGGAGCTAAGCATTTACTGGACCAAATGGCATCCGGCCAGTAAATGCTCTTATATATAAAATTTGAAGATTATTAGCAAGAAATGCTTTGGACCTCAGGCAAATGCTACATATTGCCTCTCTTGCTATTCATTTAAAGTATTGCAGGTTTTTTTCTAGCTTTGAGGCAAACCTGAAAAAGGACCACTGTTTTAAGGATAGTAGTTTTAATGAATGGATTGCTTTAATCAGTAACCCCCTTTGTAAGGCTCCTATGGAAATCTGAAAAAAGTCAGACTGCTGTCATAGAAAGGAGCTGCAAATCTGAAGCACTTCTTATGTATTTTCATATGTACTTAATATGGATGTATGTTTACTTATTTATTTCAGGAATAAAAATTATGTTGCTTCACAGTGATTCTTGTTGAAACAATATAGGATGAATAGCTTTCTTGCTAAGGATAAAACTGAACTGTTTATTTGGTATCTGCAAAATACTTTCTGTATTCAATTATAAAGTATTACAAATTGCTCAATTCAGCTTTTCATTCTGACCAGTTTGTACATCGTCTTTTCCCAACTTTTTACATTTCTCTGTGTTTCAATTAAAATTCAGTTTGCCTAGCAGTTTATTTCAATTAAAATTCAGTTTCTCTATACAAGGAGATACATTTTTGGTAGATTCTATTTTTTTCTTAGTATAAAGTATGATTTATTAGTAAATTGAAGAATATTCATATATTGTTTTTAAAAACAGAAAGTATGCCTACTGTTTTTCCTGAAAACTTTGCTACTATTTTGTTAGGTTTATAATTATACTAATCACATCACAGGACCTGTTCGCTCCAGAACATTACTCAAGGATTTTTTATTTTTTTTTAAGAAAAGGGAATATTTTAGACATAGTTCATTCCATGGGATATGTCTCATAGGACTCTAAACAGAAGTAATTACCGTATTTTTGCTGCCTGTAACCATAATACAGATTTGATTTGAAGTTATTTCACATCAAAACTCTTATCCAATATGTACTTTTAATTACATTTTAATGGAATTTAAACCTCAAGCAAACATGTTTTCAGTTGCAGATTTAATTTCTAAAAGATGATTTGATTATAAATTGTATTTTAAAATTCACTGAAATAAGAGATAAAACAAAACAGGCACGTAGAATAGATTGTTTAATTGATGGATTTATTATGGCTATTGTAGTAATTAAAATGCAGTTTCGTGGTACTTTTGTCACTTGTCGATTTAAACTGCGCCAGTGGAGCAACACATCGGTATCAGTGGAACTTCTTTCCGAGTACTTTATGCAAAAACGGCTTAACAAATCCCAAAACTGATTATTTAGAGGGAAAGGCGCAAGACAAGCTGTCTATTAATCCTGGAATTTTGTTTATTATTAGACCAACCTTCATGGCCGCTATTTTCTGTAAACAAGGAAGGGATTTTCTCATCTTACCTCCGTGTCCGTAAACATACCGAGGGGAGAGCTATTTAAGCTTTCTTCGGTGCGTAACGTGGAAAAAATGAAGCTTCCCATAATGCAAACGTGCACACGCGCCGGACTTGCGGGGAGAGGAAGCCGAGAACTACATTTCCCAAATGGCATTGGGGCTGAAAGTCTCATGTGCGTCCCCTCCCCCTCCATGATTTCTAAGCGGAGGTAAACAAACTGTGAAAGAGGCAGGGACGTACAGTATCTGCTGCAGAAGGCGGAGAAAGCGATAGATCTTTGGGGGAGAGGGCTTGCACGATGGATGCAGGGGCAGCATCGAGATAGAGGAGGTGAAAAGTGTGGGGCCACGAAGGAAGGGGGCAATAGGGGGCAGAATGCAGGAGTAGATTAAAAAGAGGTTAGAGGACAGATTAAATGTTTGGGGCACTGAGAAAAGGGTATGAAGCTGGGTCGGGCGCAGTGCTAGAGATTTGAAGGAGAAGACGACGAATAGCCAAGACCAAAGGGGGAGGCAGTCGGGATTAGGAGTTGTGGGAAGGGTCTCTGTTATTGCCTAGAGGTAAAGGAAAGAAATCTTTCTGAAGTAGGATGTGGCCATGAGTCAGGGTAACTGCTGCAGTAGTTGTTCAGTTCTTTTTTACGCCTCACTGATTAACTTCGTAGAAGCAGGACAAAAGGCATCCTTTCTCCAAGTTACTCGTTTCCTACCTTATTCTTTTTCTCCCTTGGGAAAATCAGAGAACTAAGGTCTATTTCACCCATAGTGCTAGGGGCAAGGCAGCAAAGTCCTCCTTCACAGTTGTTCGGGGAAAGATCTCATCCATCCCAAGGGCTATGGAGCGGGTAGAGATGATCAACATCCAGCGCCTTTTGGAGGCAGCCGAATTCCTGGATCGCAGAGACCGAGGTAACACCTTTTGAGGAAGGGGCAGGAATTGAAGTGACCCACCCTCCTGGAAATAGATCCAACTTAACTTGTTTTGAAAGAAGCAGTTGCTTGGGGAGAAGGGTAAAAGTGGGGGTAAAGAGATTCACATGTAATAGATGGAGAATTGTGAGCAGAGTGGCAGAATGTTTTTCTTTTTAATATGCTTTGGATTTGATCAAGAAGTTTTGATACAGACTTTAAAGTTGTCTTGAAACATACAACTGGATAGCCAGTTTGGGGTAGTGATTAATGTCACTAGTATACAAACTGGGAGACTGTAATTTCTAGTGCTGCTTTAGACATGAAATCAGTTTGCTGACTTTGGGCCATTCACTCTTTCACAGCCTTAAGAAGAAGGCAATGGGAAACCACTTCTGAAAAAGAGAGAAAACTGCATGCAGTCACCAGGACTGACTCAAAGGGATTTGGACTCTAAGCTAATCAGCCTTATCTGAACAGGTGCATTGCCTGTGGTTTTTATGTCTGAGTGTTCTCACATTTGTTTAAAGCTGAGCGTGCTGCCTGAGAAGTCATTCAGGGCTCTGTTGGTGTTGACTTTGGAAAATACTGTTTCTTACTCACTGTTCCTTCTGTTTCCATTTGATCATAATTTATGCAGAGTGTGAACATGGGTATGCCTCATCCTTCCCTTCCATGACAAGTCTTGGGCTGCAGGACCCAAAGCCACTGCAGAGACTGAGCCGGTCAAGAAAGCATAGCAGCGGAGGCAACAGTACAGGCACCACAAACAGGTAACAGTCTGAAGAGGACTTGAAAAGGGGAGATTGTTGCAATATGTAGGCACAAATATTTCATGTATGCATCAGGGAGAATAGGTTGTATTTTATTTGGCACTTTTGCTGGAGTTCCCCTTTCCTCATAATCTTGCTTCTCCAGCCCTTGATGATCTGCAAGTTTGTGGCTTTTAATAGAAGAATTGACCAATGTGGTATTGTGTTAGCTGCCTCTTTAAATCTTGCAGAACCAGCTTGTTAGCTGAGTACGTAATGCCTTGTTCCTGCAGGTTCCCCACGCTCTTTTATGTAACTTGCATCATCATTGAAAGCTTTCCCAAGTAGTTGATTTTACTCTAGAGAGACTAATATTAATCTAGGGGGAAATCCTTTGCATTTTTATTCTGGAAATGTATCCCACTATTCAGTGGAGGTATGGGGATTTTACACCCCTCTGCCCAGGTATTTATGTTAAGTCTGTAGTTTAAATATTTTCAATTAAAGAGCAAAAACAGACTTGGAGTTTTAGATCAGGTCATATTTGCTTGAACACCACTTGAAGATGATATTTTATAGTGTATTATTTTTGTGCAGACTTTTTCATTTTTGGTAAAATGTAATTTATAATCTGATGAATTATGAAACCTCACATTGAATAGTGTATTATTTTAATAATAGAACTTGCTTTTTTGTCCCTCATGTGGCGTGTTCTATGTGTGTAACAAACCAATTGATGGAAAGTGTGAGCAAAACAATTACCATATAATAGAGTTGTGTTCCAGGGGATAAATATATTTTCTAGATTTGCAGACTGCTTTATGCCAAAGGCTCACTTACTTGATTACAATATTTTCCAAAGATATAATCTTTCTAGTGCTCTCTGTTGGTGATATATGAGCCATTTTAATCAAATATGACTCCACTTTCTGAACAAAATGCACTTGTTTACTTATTTAACTATGTAATTTGGAGAATTTACTAAAAATCATTGTTGCAGAAACACAATAACATTAAAACTAAATGATGCCTTCAAAATTAGTCATTTTCTAATACTGCAGTGCCATTGTAATATCTGTAGTGATGACATTTCAGATGCATCCCATGTCAAATGTAACAAAACAAAAAGTCACACAGCTTCATGTACAGATAGTCCTCAACTTACAATAGTTCATTTAGTGACCATTCAAAGTTACAACAGCCCTGAAAAAAGCGATGTATTGTGTTTCATACTTATGATGTTTGTAGCACCCTCATGGTCACATGATCAAAATTCAGACACTTAGCAACTGCTTCATACTTATGACCTTTGCTGTGTCCCAAGGTCATGTGATCCCCTTTTGCGACTTTCTGACAAGCAAAATCAAAGGGAAGCCAGGTTCACTTAACCATTTTTTGTGCAGGAATTCATCTAACAACTGTGACAAGAAAAGTCAAAGCAAAATGGTGCAAGGCTCACTTAACAAATGTCTTGCTTACAACAGAAATTTTGGGGTCCTTCGTGGTTTTAAGTGGAGAACTACTCTTCTTTCTCAGATAGGAGTTTTGCCTTAGGTGTTGCTAATCAAGGAAAAAGGACCTCAGGGAATTTCCCCCCTTAATAATATGGATAGGGAAAATGTAAGAATGCACAAAGATTTCCCCTGTTTTTACTCTTTTCCTTTTGTGTGTGCATATCTTGCAAGTATTGTAAATAAACAAATATGGATAGAAAAAGCAAACTTTGAAGTGCCATCCATGAAACCATCAATGGAATTAATTTTATTTATTTATTAAAACATTTTTTTATTGGCTAAATCACCAGGCTCAGAATAGTGTGCAAAAGCAAAATATCATTAAAACATATATCAAAGAGCCTGACACAATATAATGTGACCCCAAAGAACATATAGTAAAGGTATATAACAATAATAATGGCAGCCAACTCACCACTCATCAAACTTTTTCTTGCCTTGAGAGTTGTAATGAGGGGAGGACCAAGCATAGCCCTGGAGCTACACTGTTTAAAAATCATTGGGGCTATTATAGAGAATGTCATATTTCTGGTTCACAACCTTTGCACCTCCTTTCCAGGAGTTTAAGGGGTCCTTGACATGACAGGCTGAATCATTTGGGAAAAGATGGAGCCTGACATAATTCAGAGCCATTCTGTAAAAGGTTTTATAGGTAAAAAGTAGCATTTGGAAGTCTATTGGTAACCAGTGTGGTCATCAAAAGTTGGTGTTAATTTCTGAGTTGTCTTCAAAAGCCACCCCACCTAGAGTACACTGCATAGTAATTCCATGTGGTCATACTATCATGGGTTTCTTCCATCAGAGCTTCCTAATCTCTTTTATAACCAGAGTTAAGACTAGTGCATGAGCCTAGGCTGAGTGAAGATTTAAATATATTTTATCACTCCTATTAATAGGGTAATATAACTGCTACATTATTTATTTTGTATACATTTATATGTATATAAATAGTATTCATTCTTTAGCCAAAAAGTCTCACATGGGAGTTTATGAAGATCAGTATTACATATGTAACAGTTCTGATACTTAAGTGTTTTAAAAGCAAGGCACAAGGAAGCATATATAGGGCAAACAAAAGAAAAACTGGAACTCCGTTCTCAAACATTACCATTCTTATAACCCAGAAGAAATATTTCAGGTAACTGAGTAGAATTGCTATCTTTGGCACATCCTTGGTTGGTATCTTAGCAGGAAATAAACTTTTACAGAGCTCATTTATAATAGGATGTGTATACCTGCCATTCATGATGACACATGGAAGTCTATGCTTTCAATATATTTTTTCATTCTCTGGTCTGCTGCTGCTAAGTTTAGTGGTGTGACGAATATGTGGTCCGTACAATTTGGTTTGCAAAATATATGCTTCAAAGAATTTGATACACAATTGCATTAATATTTGACTAAATTTAGAATAAAACTAACGGATCCCAGCAGGACAGCTGAATTCTGGGACTCGTGGTACTGACCCATATTTATTTTTGTGACTTTTTGTTTTGTTTCATTTGACATGGAATGCAGCTGAAAATGTAATCACTACAGATATTACAAGTGTGGCACTGCAGTATTTATCCCTTAATATGAGCAGCTTTTAGTTACATGTAATAATGCACTATTATAGTAAATAGAAGCAAATAATAAAACAATCAATTAAAAGCATCAACAAATAAAACAGTGGTGATAAACTTGTTAAAGTACTCCAAACAGAACCAAGGCAAATTCAGAACTTCATTTAGATAAGACAAGAATACATTTTATCATTTCTGTTGAATCTTGCTTTTTTGAGAGGGAAGACAAGAACCAATGGTGAAACAAACTATTTGTGGTTTTGGAATTAACAGCTAGTTGTCTTATTTGCTATTTTCCTGTTTGGCTTACTATGACTACATGAGTCGAGAAGGGAGAATTCCCCCCCCCCCCAGAAATTCTTTTTTTTTTCCTATCATAATTTGCACATTATTGAGGGCACTTAAAATTTTCTTACTATTCTTATTTTAATTTTTTATCTTAAATCACTTCCAAGTAGTTTCAACTACTGTAGCTAGTCTCTGATACTAAAACTGAACACAGTATACATAAGAACTAGGTTTTGAAGTGATATAAAATACGCAGGGGGCATACAAGATCATTTTAGCCTTGTAGTGTAAAGCACCATAATCTTCTTTTTTTGGTCAATTTTAATTGCTTCAATTGGATTTATATGGAAGCAAAGGCTGGTAAATTGCAGTCTCAATAGCTTTTCCATAGCCAAAAAATTGTTGCATCGCAGGAAATTAAAAACAACAACTCTACATGTATGCAAACTGATGCTTTTTCGAATATCAGGGTTAATGAAATTTAAATGGGCTGTTGTATAATCCAACAATCTAACTGGGTTCAGAAAAGGACACAACAAATTGAGGATAAGAACACTGACAGCTATTAGTAGAAACAGGAGATACAACCTCATGCCCAGTTTATATAAAAAAAATGGAAGCATGCAACTCAGAGTGAATTGCTTTCTGCAAATCTGTAATGGTTGTAAAATTCCATCCAAACATCTCAGTAGTGAAGTGCTAAATCAGTGTAGTGTTATAATATTTGAGATAATAATTTTGACCAATAATTTCTAGTGGTTTAGTCCATAGATGTTTTTCAAGAATGGCAAAAAAAGCCTGGGAAAGAATAGAAGGGGGGGGTGTTGTATGTGTGTGGGTATGTGCATGTGTGTATGTCTTAATTCTTACTGTGAGTATTTCTAATATTCAAAGCAGCTTAAAGTTTGTGTTTAAAATTTTTTAAACAAAAAAGTTTTTAATAGTTTTTTATGTATGCATTTATTATTTGCCTTTCAAAATCATTGTCTTAAAGCAAACTACAATATAAAATTGTAACATTCAGAAATTATAACTGTATCAGAGGTGGTATTCAACCAGTTCGCACCTTTTTGGGCGAATCGGTAGCGGTTATTTGGCGTGGGTTGCTGAACCGGTGGCGACCCCTGGCTGGCCACACCCCCAACCCAGTCGCCCGGTCGCTCACTTGCGATCGCTCTCCTAGCATTCCGTTCCCCACATCCTCTTTCTCCCCGGGGGAAAGGAAGAAAGGCATGAACACTGCAAGTATCACTTTCCCTGTGTGAGTAAAGTGCCTAGAGTGAGAAAGAGTGCGGTCTAGTGAGAAAGAGTGCGGTCTGACAGAGGGGGTGGGGGAATCCACTCCAGCCTTGGAGAAATTTAAAGGAGCTGCTTCCAAAATGCTTGTCTGTTAAGTGCTGTGTGTGTGTGTGTGTGTGTGTGTATGAGAGAGAGAGAGAGAGAGAAAGAGAGAGAGAGAAAAAAAAGAAAGAAAGAAAAAAGAAAGAAAGAAAGAAAGAAAGAAAGAAAGAAAGAGGGAGAGAACGAAAGAAAAAAATAGGAAGAGAGAGATAAAACTCTGTGCTATTATTTTTAATTGTTCCATTATTTATCATGTGTTAATATTTTACACTGTCCCTACACCTAGAGTGATTTTTCTGCCTTTCTTTTGCCCAGGGCTACCACATATTTTTCAGGGTTTACATGCATTCAATGTCAATAGTCCATGCATAAATAGTCCATGTAGAGTATAAAATACACATGTGTTTAACAAGAGTTGAAAGGGACCTTGGAGGTCTTCTAGCCAACCCCCAGCTCAGGCAAGAAAACTGAGGATGCCAAACTCTGAGTAGAAATCCTGGGAAAGGTGTCAGAATAATACTTAGAAAGGACCTTGGGGTGAACCCCATACCATTTCAGAGAAATGGCTGTCCAGTCTTTTCTTAAAAACTTCCAGTGATTGAGCACCCAGAACTTCTGGAGACAGGCAGTTCCACTGGTTAATTGTTCTCACTGTCAGGAAGTTTCTCCTTAGTTTTAGGTTGCTTCTCTCTGTTCAGTTTCCATACATTGCTTCTTGTTTGCATTCTGCTTCTTTGGAAAATACATTCTCCCCCTTTTTTTGTGGCAGCCCCTTGAAAGCCAGTTGCCTATCACACTCTTGAGTAAAGCATGTGAGCCATTTCCTCCTTTCAGTGGTCCATGAAAGTACATCTATAGTACATAGATAATAAAGTCAAAAAAGGTGAACAACATTTTTACAGAACTATAGATAAGTTGAGGCTGGGTGACAAGGAATGGCTGGGAGGGGAGGGGCCAGGTGAGGCACCCCTTGATGTGAGTGACATTGAGTTGGCCATGCCCACCAAGCTATGCCCACCCAGTCACATGAACAAGCACATGACCACTAAGCCACACCCAGTCACATGACCACCAAGCCACGTCCACCAAATAAGCCATGCCCACAGAACCGGTAATAAAAAAATTTGAATTCCACCACTGAACTATATCTTAAAATGTATAATATTTAAAAACAAACAAATAAAAAAATGAGACTATAGAATCTATTCAACTAAAATCCAAAGAGAATAAATAAGCATATATTAAAATAAGCCCAGTTTTAACGAATCACATTTCTCTTGGAAGGGAATTTCTTAGATTAGTGATAATATTGAACACAGCTTCCTCTTTGATGTCTCTCTAAATCAGTGGTCGCCAACCGATGGGCCGTGAGGATATTTTGGTAGGCCGCAGAGAAATCTCACCCCCAGAGCAACCCCCCAAAGCAATTAATCCAGGCTGCACAGAAAGACAAAGCTACTCAGCCCACATGGCCGAGGGGAACCCTCCCCGTCCACTCACTCCTTACCTGGCAAACTTGTCTGCTAAGTTGCTATTTTTCCTTTTTCCGACCATCATCTGTTCTGCTCTGCCGGGACATTTAGATTAGCTAGGAAGCAGGAAATGGTTGGATTTCTTGCTTTCTACCTAAGCACAGCCGAACCTCCCTTAGGACTGAAGGTTTGCTTGTAAGCAAATTCAGTGCAGACTCACAGCAAGCAAATTTGAGAGACTGAGCTGGCAGATAGATAGATCACTGAATGATTCTGTGAGCAACTGAATCTGCCTGCTTTGCCTGATTTTGGGTAAAAGTTGCTCTTTTTTAAATAAAAAGTTCAATATTTACATACATGGTGTGTTGTGAGTTAATTTTATGAGTTTGCTTGCAAGCAAATTTTATGTGACAGACTGAACTAGCCAATGGCAAATAGATAGATTTCTGAATGAATCTGTGATTCTGTGAACAACTCAAACTGCCTGCCTGCTTTGCCTGATTTTGGGTAAAAGTTGCTCTCTTTTTATAAAATATTCAATATTTATATAAAACAAGCCATGCCCAGCCAATCACATGACCACCAAGCCACACCCACAAATTAGGCCATGCCCACAGAACCAGTTAATGGTCCCTGGGATCTAAAATTATGCGTTTGGTGGTCCCTGAGGTCCAAAAGGTTGGCGACCCCTGCTTTAAATGGTAGGCCAATAAGTAGATCCTTTAGTTGGTGCGGGAGAAGTAGAGGTAGTTGGTCTGTGGAAGAGGAAATACCGTAGAAACAGAAAAGGAAGAGCTGCTGGTGATACAGGAGCAGTTAGAAACAAAGAAGGCAATTAATAACAAAAAAAGGTTTCCTACCTCTTAGCAGGGGGAGAGAAAGGCAAGTTCTTTCGTTATTCCTTTCCTTCCAGCAAAAGGGGTCAAAATTACTCTCTTTTTGCTGCTAATGGCACAAAAAATTGCAGTGATTTTCTCTTCTTTGTGGTGGTGGGGATGCATGCTTATGCTCTCACTTCTGCCTGAAAAAAGGTCAAAACTGCTGTGTTTGGTTGCCATTAGTGAAAATAGAGCAATTTGGAATATGATGGAGGTATTTGTCCATGGGCTGTCATAAGGTAGGGATATATATGTATGTGTATATGTATATGTGTATATACCATATGTGTGTGTATGTCTATGTGTATATGTATATGTATATACTGTATATAAATATATATGCAGCCATTTTGTGTTCACATTTCATCAAGATACAGATATGCCCAGAAATCTAAGAACATTAAATGCCCTGGATTTCAATGTAAAAATCAGCTTTTAATTCCAGATTTCTTTGGGGGTTAAATATAATTTGGGGACAACTTCTCCTTTATTATCCAGCAAAGCTGTGGCATCTTTTGCCAGCCCAGGACTGGCAAATATTTTTAAAGGGACAGAGGTGGAAATGATACTTATCCTGTTAAATATACTTATGAGATGTAACATTTTAAAGTATAACATCTAAGTCCTGTTGACTGATTTTATTCCTTACCTGGACATAAGATCTATTGAAATAATAAAAAAAATTATATAAGTAGGCTTATATAAAACTGAAATGTTAGACACATATGTCCTTTGCAAAAATAGATACAATATTTTACATGTAGATCCAACAGACAACATATTAAGGGAGGCATTAAGACATTAAATGGCTTAACTATAGAAGGCAGACTCAGAATATGACTTTACCCAAGATTATACCAGATATGTATATGTGTATCTGAGTATGGAAAGACTAGTATGAATATGCATGACAAAGCTTGCTAAGGAATAAGTGTGGCTGCAAAATTTCAAAGTCAAGTTCTATCAACAGGGAGGAAGAACATTGTTATACTGACAAATATAATCTGCCACTGAGACGATTCTATTTTCCTTATTCTACTTTTCCAAATAATATCCAGAAGTTGGTGAATTATATATTTTGTTGGTGTTGCTCATAGTGAAGATTTTTATGTCTGGTATTTGTAAATTCCATTTATAAAATGGGTACTTGACAAACTGTTACCAAGCTTAATAAGTAGCACTAGGCCAAAATGTCAAGTAAAGTCATTATTTCATGAAATGTACTTTCCTCTGGATAACTTCTTGATGTTTCTTATGAACAATGTATGGAATTTTTCATTAAACAATATTGATGTTAAGGAAAATATTTATCTTTATTGTAAAAAAAACCCCAAAACTTCTTGCTTCAGTTTATCTGCCTTAAGAGTAATCAACCTGAATCTTTTCAGATGTTTTGAACAACAAATTTCATAAGGGCCTGCCAGAATAGCTACGGGAACATCAAAACAAAATATTACTTAAATTACTTGTTATTTTCTCCCCAGAAGTGTGTTTGGCCTCTGCCTACATTTCATTCAGGTTTGTTTCAGCAGGCAATAGTATGCATAATGCTACTAGTATGCATAATACAATCAAGATCAAGTGAGGTAGTAATACCACTCTATAAAGCCTTAGTAAGACCATACTTAGAGTACTGCATCCAATTTTGGTCACCACACTATAAAAAAGATGTGGAGACTCTAGAAAAAGTACAGAGAAGAGCAACCAAGGATGATTAGGGGACTGGAGACTAAAACATATGAAGAAGTGGGCATGGCTAGTCTAGTGAAGAGAAGACCAGGGGAGACATGATAGCAGTCTTCCAATATTTGAGGGGCTACCACAGAGAGGAAGGGGTCAACCTGTTTTCTAAAGCACCTGTAGGCCATGCAAGAAATAATGGATAGAAACTGAACAAGGAAAGATTTAACCTGGAAATAAGAAGAAACTTTCTGACAGTGAAAACAATCAACCAATGGAACAGCTTGCCCTCGGAAGTTGTGGGACCGTCATCACTTTAGACTTTCAAAAATAAATTGGACTGCCATTGTCAGAAATGTGTAGGGTCTCCTGCTTAGAAGGGGGAGTTGGACTAGATGACCTACAAGGTCCTTTCCAACTCTGTTTATCTGTTAAAGAAAACAGGCCATGCGCAGGCTCTGTGAGGCCACTTTGGGCCAGCAGAGGCACCACGGGCTGGTTCTTTAATATTTCCAGTCTGGGCCCGCAAGCCAGATTTAAGCATCTGTGGGCTGGATCTGGCTCGCGGGCCTTGAGTTTGACACTCCTGGTCTAAGAGAAGTTTTGCTCTGGGACTTAGATCCATTTAGTAGGCCAAGAACTATCCTATCTATGAAAGAAAAGGAAGTGTTGCTTTCATTCAGTATATCTTAGCTTTGGATATTTATTGCATTTTATTATTTTCTTTAATAAATCTTATTCTGGTATTGATGAAATATGCCATTGAATTCAAATTCATACATCTAAGTGGTATAATCAGTGTCTTGTATCTAAGAGAAAACAAAGACCATTATTGATATATATGTTTCAATAATTCCTTTTTTTCATAAAAGAAAAGCATAACTGTTTCTGTAAACATCTTTAAAGATTTTAAAGATGTTTAAAGTTTTAGCACTTGATTTTTGGTAACACTTTGATTTCATCAAGTTTTTGAAACATGACTCTTTACTTAGCCTGGTGTTGTTCTTAAAAAACTCTCCAGAATTTAAATAAATAGCTGTGACTGAATTTCCCTGCAATAAACAGACGTCCTTTCTACTTACCCCTTCTAGGTATAAATCAGAGAAATCTTTTTAGCAATTGATAACACTACAAATATATTTTGCATTTTTTCGAACTTAGGTAATTTATTCATGTATCTAAAAAACAAAATATGGATGACTACCTGGAGATACTTGTGGACATCTTTGCAGCTATGCTCAACATTTGATGCAATGCTTTCCTGCTCAGCATTTGTTCATTACAAATATATTATTCTATATCAGACCACAGAGATAGTTATTGGTTTTAAGTTACAAACACCCCTCTGATGTCAGGTGTAATGTAAGCTACAGATAATTCTTTTCAGGATTGTCCCTGAATATAAAAATGTACACCGACCCATGTACTGTTTCTGCTGGTTTAGATCTATACTAAATTAAGGAAGTTATCAACTTCTTAAATCTGGATTTACACTTACACAGTTTGCAACCCACAAACCAAACAGATAATATCTGGTGTGTACAAATATGTGCCAATTCAAATTACCTTTTTCTATTTCAGTTTTATTCCAAGTACCTATGGCAAAAAGAAGCATGTAATAGGCAATATTTTTCATAGAAGTAGGCTGCTTGAAGTACCAACTTCTGTATGTATATTTCTCTTTTTTTTGGCCAAAAAAATAGGAGTGGTATATATTTTAGAGATATATTTTGACTCCTTTTGCTTGTTTTCTAATCCAAGTGAAAACCAGTGCTCAATTTCTGGTTGTTGTCTAACCAAACAGAATGAATATTTTGTTTGGGCAGCAAAAATTACTTGTCCTTCCTGTTATTCCAATGCTGAGAGTTTAGTGCTGCTTTTAATCCAGGGAGCTTTGGAAAACAGTTCAGTGTTGCTAACTTGCAAAAGATAATTTGATGTATAATCCATCCTTGGGGGTGGGTAGAACAGATGCAGTCACATCATGGTATAGAAAACAAAAAGCCCATCTAACATCATGTTGCTGTTTATCAAAAAAAATAGGTAACCAGTTTTCAGTCTCAACAATCTCACAGTTCTTTGGGGAAGGTAGAAAATTGAAGAAGGAATACCTTGTTTAAATAAGACCTAGGTATAAGCAAGAATGACATGTTGATTCTGTCTGTTGTAATGATCTCCATTGGAGGCTGGATACTTGCAGATAGCATAGCTTTTCTGAACATCTGTAGGTAACCTGATAATTCCTATCACGGTACTCATATGAGACCAACTGCAGTATCCACCCTTTGTTATCACAGATAGACTGCTTCTGGCTCTTAGAATGTGAATGTTGGCTATTGCTAGGTTTCAAGGACAGAAGTAGTAACATGGCTTGGTTGACATTTTCTGTCTACTTTTTCCATGGGAATTATCTATAATTGCTAAAATATTGATGGGTCTTCTTATCTAGTGCTGATATAGCCAAGTACTAAGTCCTTTCCTATATAGAAAATATACTATACTAGATTGTATATAGAAGGTATACTGTAACAGATCATTAAAGCTGAGAAAACTAATTTGTAATGAAATAGGGAACCTTTTCATGCTGAAGGAAAATCCAGAAATAAGACATGACATGCAGAGCTCTCTTGAACCCACAAGGCTTATATATAAGCCTCAACTGGTGATGTATAAAGCCATGTATAGTTGCTGCCATCCCTTATCTTCAAACCTTTCCATTTCATACATATAGCTCACATAGAACAAGTCAAGGCCTAAGTATGTTTACATGTCTTAGACCTGTGATGGTGAACCTATGGCACGCATGCCAGAAGTGGCATGAAGGGGATAGCATGCATTGCCTTCTGGGTGCTGGCACGTGCCCGCACCTGCACAATTTTCAGCACGGGAGCCGAAAAGTTAGTCACCTTCAATCCCTCTTTCTCATGCAGTGTATTTTGCTCAAAGCTTTAAAAATGTCATCATAGGCAAAGTGTATCTATTAACAATATTTTAATATCCTCATATTCAGAACTGTAACTGTCTGTATCAGTAATGAAAATGAGATACAATACACAAGCTCAAAGTTTGCTTTCAAGCAGTAGATCAGATGTGTTACATATCTGCTATTTGATTCTTTGTTTAACATTGAGATTCTTGAAGGCATTCTTTGTCTTTTTTTTTAGGAGTATCTTATAAATAATATCATAGCTTGGGTTTGCCTTCCATTTCCTGACAAGAAGGTTTCAGAAAGAGTAGTTTCGAAATTGAAGTCCTAAGCTTTTGTGCTATAGAGATAAACTAGAAATTATTGGAAGTGCATTTGAATACAAATATGTTCCTGACATATCAGTAAAAGGATTTTTAACCAGGAAATTTATAGAATTCTTATTCTACCCAAAGCTTTCTCTTGTAGGTTCTTTTTTCTTATGTGAAGAGGTTCTATAGAGAAGCTGCTGGGAAGTAAATGGCTGAAACAGTAACCCACTTGCACATTTTAAACAATAAAGAAAGGTATTCAAATCTCCCCAACTACTTTCTTCGCCACTCTTAATTTTTAACTTAATATCAGTTTTACCAGATCATCTGGGGCAGTTAAGTGAATTTCAGGATAATTAAGAAGATCCCTATGACTTACAACCACTTGCCAAAGTTGTTTGCATTACTTTCCAAGCTTCTGTAGGGCTTTACTTTGATATTCATGAACCTGTGTTTGTAAAGGTCGTTTTTTCCATCCCTAGAAACAACATATTTTATTTAAATAAGAAAACTGGGTTAAATATATGTATTATTTATACTGACTTGCTTGTGCTGAGAAACACAATGTTGTTTAATATTTCAATAATTTGTGTTAAGAGATATATAAGCTGGCACAACTGTTCAAGAAATCATAATAACACTATGTCCAACTGAGTGATGTACTGCAGTCAGTCTATAGGGATCTATTATACATATTATTTTGCATTTTATTTGTGCCTCTTATTACATCTGCATAATGCTTCAGGATTTAGAATTCCAAACTTTCTGTTTCTCTTTAAATGTCATTACTTCATTTAGTATGGTGGTAGCATTAATTACTCCACATGTGCCAAGAATAAAATTTTATTCACAATTCTGAGTGCTGAATATGGGAAAAAAGGAAAAGTTGAATTAATTTTAATTTCTTTGACAAATATTTTTCTGTCAACTATCTGATATGCAAAAATATTAAGCTGCTTGCCACTTTTAAAAGAGAAACCTTTAAGCAAAATTCCCTGTATTTTCAAAACATATTTTCCTCCATTGAAGGATTGTTTTTAATGCATAGTTGAATGATTGTAACAATATCACTACTTTGAATGTCATTATTCACAAAAATGACAGTGTTAGTATGCTTCTGGGAACTCTGATGTTTCTAGAATTATTAAAAATATATATATTTAGTTTTAGTTTACTTTATTGTCATTGCACCTCATACAACAAAATCAAACACCATCTTCAGTGCACATCATGACCATGACCATGAAAATACAAACACACATCCTTCACCCTCCACACACTGAATTGAAAATCCCTGACACCGCACCAACACTGCACTATACATTAGAATTCAAAAGAGCTACTGCCCTGGGATAGAAGCTGTTTTTCAGCCTATTTGTCCTTGTTTTTAATATTCTGTACCATCTGCCAGAGGGTAATAGTTCAAAAAAAGGGTTCCCAGGATGAGATGAATCTTTGAGAATGTTTTGAACTTTCTTAAGGCAGCAGGAGCTATAAAGCTCTTCCAAAGAGGGAGAGGGCACCCAATGATCCTCTGGGCAATGATGTTAACCCTCTGGAGTGCTGTCCTATCTGCCCCTGTGCAATTGGCAAACCATACAGAGGTGTGCAGTATGTTAAAATGCTCTCTATGGTGCAACAGTCGAAGGTCACCAGCAGTTTTTCATTCAGTTGTTGTTTTCTGAGAAGTTTCAGGTAGAATAATCTCTGCTGGGCCCTTTTGACCAGGGCTGCAATGTGGGCACCCCAGGTCAGGTCCTCTTTTAGGGTAACACCCAGAAACTTAAAACTGGCCACTTGCTCCACTCGGTCTCCATTGATAAGCATATGTCTGATCTGTTCCTTCTATAATCCACTATAAGCTCCTTGGTCTTATTGGTGTTGAGGACCAAGTTATTGTCTCCACACCACGAAAGCAACCGGTCCACCTCAACTCCATAGGTAGACTCACCCCCCACCCCCCGAGATAAGTCCCACCACTGTTGTATCATCTGCAAATTTAGCAATAGTATTACTAGCGTGAATGGGAATGCAGTCATGCACATAAAGAGTATAGAGTAAGGGACTCAACACGCAACCCTGTGGTATACCAGTGTTAAGAATAAGGGCTGAAGAGGTATGCTTAACTAATCTGACCCTCTGTGAACGGCCAAACAGGAAATCCATAATCCAAAGGCCGATTGAATTAAAAGCCTAAGGTCCAGAAGTTTAGACACTAGTCTATGTGGAAGAATTGTGTTAAATGCAGAACTAAAATCCACAAAAAGCATCCTCACATAGCCCCCCCGCTGTTCTAAATGAGTCAGAGCAGTGTGAAGAGTGATGGCTATAGCGTCCTCTGTAGATCTATTTAGCAGAAGAGATTAGTGGAACTCAGATGGATAACTGATTGGACTTGCTGGAAATTGACTCTGAGCATAACAGATTTGCCATTCAATGGCAAGATTCAGTTTAAATTATAAACAACCATACAGATTTCAGGTAAAGGAACATATTTTATTTCACTAGATCTACTGTATTCTTCAGATAAGTCAACAACTGTCTTTCCATTAGCCGAAAAGTCCTTTTTGGGGGATCCAAGACACAGCACATATGTGATCGTGAGCACCTAAAGGAAAAGTAGGTTATAAATCTACCAGAGAAAAATTGGGGACTTTTAAAAAAAGAATGCTTAAGGCTACACTTCAGAGATGACATAGGAATCCTTATGGAATTTTATTTATTTCTTCTCTTCGGCTATAGCAGAACTTTAGATGTTGTTCATGGAGCAATCCTTAGGTTAATAGTTCACATAAATTATATTTTCTTACAGAAAATTCCTGATGATTCAGATATGTTTTTTTGGTACTGTCCAATGCATATTCATTAGAATTCCATCTTTAACATGAAGCATGTTAGTATTACGCCCAAAGATTAAGAATCTTATTTTCAGGGAGTGGCTTACTTGAAAGATCTCTTTGTGCTGATGGCTATTAAACAACTTACTTAATGAAGCTTTGTTTTTGAATTTGTAGCTGCTTGGTATAAAATGGGAAGGAAATGTAACGAAAACATTGTAGCTTGGCATGGTTGATGAAATGGAAACACTGATTTTCTGCTTGGAATATAATACAGTTCACAAATGAAATTTTGTCTTCTTGCATATTACAACCTGAGGGTGCTGGACTTCCATCATCTTCAACTGACATGGCCTATTATGAGAAGATCAGACCATCATCAGGCTAGACACAGTGAATGTACTTTCTTGAGAAGAAGAAGAGACGATTATATTTAATGATGATTAAACAGACAACTTTGTAAGATTGTTAACTTCTAATTTTAGTTTTAGTTAGAAATGTATTACGAAGATGCAAGAGACAAAAACAGCATTTTTTCTGAGGAGAGAACACTGATTATCTCTTGAGTTACCAAGGAGAACACTACATGTATTTCAAAATGTTTTCTATTTTAAGGATTGTTCCTTATAGTAGTCTGACAGGATATATTTAGCAGCTGCAGAAGTTTTTCTTTTTCACTCCTCCTACGTGGGAAAGTTCATACTATTTTATTTTATGCTAGTATGGCTTTAAATCACAGTATAAATTAACAAACTTCATGACAAGATGGCATCCCTCCTCATTTATGGTGTTTTGATGGAAGGAAGATGTGAGAAGTAAAGGAGAGCCTGCTGTTTTAATTTTGTTCCCAGTGGTAGGCTGAACTTTGTTCTTTCAGTTCCAACCTTGATGACTGGTTTGATTATAATATAGGAATTCAATCCTTTGCTTAGGAGTTGTAGCCCTTCATGGCATCTCTAGAAAGGGGAAATGTTTCCTGAAGGAATGAGGAGTAAATAAAATTATTAATACAAAGTTGTGATTTATATACAAATTGGTTCCCCTGCACATGGTGGCAACTCTGAAGGTTTTTCTTGTCTTTAAATACTGTCACTTAATGGATTATTCAAAATAATTTCATTTAAATGTATCAGATATAAAAAAAATTCACTGCTTCAAAACATTTAAAAATCCAAATGCATAAAATGTACACATGCTTAATAAAGAATACAATAAATGGTCATGCTTTATTAACTTTACAATATTATCATTGTTTCCTAGCAGTTGAACAAAATATATGTAATATTGTGGTAATTAATGGGCCTCAAGAATTTTAGGTTAGAACTAGAACTAAATAAGAACATTACTGTGACAGGCCAATAAACTGAGAAATATATTTTCTCAGAGAAATGGTCTTTTTCTCCTTGCTATGTCCTCAGTGACATAATATCTTGTCCCTTCTGCTTATATTTTTAAAATGCTGCTTGCTGTTGTGGTGGACAGATTATTGTCTTGAAAATCTGATTTTATTATCTTAGTAATGCATATAGGTATGTGCATTTAAAGAATAAAATCAGAATATTAGTTATTCCACTTAAAAACCACTTTCCAAATTTCTCCATCATGATCAGAGTATCTGATATATTTGACTGTCAGTGTAGCTCACTAAAATAATTCTGACTAATGTTTTTGAAGTTTCTTTTTGATTTTTTTTAAACTTGCATTCCTTCATCACTTTTCTGACTGCCATTTTTAGAAGTTATTGATTCACAGAAAATTCTCATTGAGCCTGGAATTTTTCATTAACTAAATGTTATGGTTTTCGTTAAAAGTTCTTTCAATTGAAGATAGAAGGCAGTATTTGAGCTTCAGGAAAGTGTGATGTTAATTCATAAAATATGTTGTCAAATCTTAAAATTACAGGCTTTGAATTTAAAAAACAAACTAGACATTCTGGGATAAATTTTACAGTATAACTTTTTTAAAGCAGTAAAATATTTTTAATTCTAGTCATTTATAATTGATGCTTGGTAAATTCTACATACTTTAGTTGTTATATATTACAATATTATAAAAAGATAAATTCTCCAAACATATTTGGAAACTTGCAGATTGCTTGCAAAGTTTAGTAAATTGGCTTAAACAAAATAATAATTTTTAATTTTTTTCATGATTGATCTATTAACATGAATACATATAGTAGGTAAATGTAAGGAAAGAACTTGGATAATGAGGGGCTTTCTCATTTGTTTCTATTCTTGTTTAATTATTTTAATCACTATAAACGGCACCTTATTTATAGAATGTTTTGGGTAACACTGCTTCATACTAGATAATAATAGTGACTAAAGCAATAAGCAAATTGATATTGAACTGAAGATAAATGGTAACGCTTAGAATTTAGCAGTAAGATATACAGTTCTAGATATTAAATTACTTACATAGTAGTATAGTTGGCTATGTTTTTGAATATGAATCTTATAACTGGTAATGAAAAACTGCTCAAGATTTATGACAGCCATCCTTCAGTTTGGTCTTTCCCAAATTGCTTTGAAACATGGGAATTACCCACTAATATATCTGCAAGACACTAAAATAGAGAAAGGTGTTAGTGAAGGTAGACTAGGCTTATGAGGTAGACTAGAGATATCTAACAGTTTCTTTTTCTTGGTTTATCTTTCAGGTCTACGCACAACGAACTAGAAAAGAATCGGTAAGTCATTAATGAACAAACTTCATGAACTACAAGCCTCATTAATATTTTAATTGTTAAAACATCTAAACCGTCCTATGATAATTTCAGGATGCTCAGTCTAGTTTTACTAGATAGATTGGGCTATGATTATCGATATCCACAAATGGGCAGATAAAAATTGTTGTCCCAAATATCTCCAAGTCAGTTATTGGAAAATATTGTTTTATAAGTTTTGGTAGCCTGGAAATGCCACATCACACTACAGGATCATTTAAAATACAGATCTTAAAATGTTGAACTGGTGTCCATCCTCCTTAAAATGCAAAGAAGCGACCTATTTTTACAGCTAATCTGTATTCAGAGGAAATGCCGTTTCTCCTTGTGCAAGCTGAAATCTGATTGAGTCAGTGTCCATACAGAAGGTTGCTAGGGTATCAGATTTCCAAATACTGGTACATATTAGCTAAAGAGCTTGTATGTTTGTTTTTGTCTTGCATTCTATTCTATTCTCTCTCTCAGACCTGTCATAAATCTTTCTACACACACTACAGAAATCTTTCATTGGCCAATGGACCCTAGTTTCCTGCTGTTCCTTGTTTTGAGGAACAGTCTTCTGGTAACATGCTTTAGGACATAGTGTAATCATCCTTGAGCTACACTATCATAACACCTGCATTTTTGTTGTTTCACTAATTCTACCCTATGACTCATCACCTTTGCAACAGAATGGAAATACTACTGGGAGTGCAGGAAGTTAGTTCACACACATATTAGGTTAAAGCTTTGCTTTCATTGTATCAAGATCCTACTGTATTTATATATTTATCTTCAAGACTAGAGAGGAGACAAGTTGGTTGAATCAATAGTCTCAGACTCATTACTGATTCTATGGAAAAGGAAATATGTTTCATAGAAGAACAGATTATTTGGAATTTATTTAGAAGAATGCAGGATTACCTTGATTTAGCATGGCAGATAAAGCCAGACTGGAACAGGAGAAGTTATATACCTACATTCAGCCAAAAGGCCAGAATCCCTGCAGTGTTTTGTAGCTCTAGCTTTGTTTTGTTTGTTACTGATTTGCTGTTTGACAAAAAGTGTACTTTGTATATTTCCTGTATATGTTTACTTCCTTTTTTCAGCTCTGTGGGCTGGGTGAGCTGTTCTTTTATCTCAGCCTTAAGATTTTTATTGTTTTAAATCTAGTGTGTGTATAATGTTCAGGGAAAAAAGCGAATTAAGTCTAGTGTGATTTTCAGGAAAACAGAGAATTTTGGTGAAAATTGAGGTAGTTTTGAAATGCAAAAAAGGCAAAGTTCTGTTAAGGGTAGGTAGAAAAGAGAGAGAAAGGAAATTATGGGTCAATAATTACTGATGACAAAAACTGGGTCTTGGATAGAGAGTAAAATTGGTGCTAATGATCACCAGTGTGTTAAAAAAACTCACAAGATAGATTTGAGTGAATACTTCCATATTTGCACACTGATATCATGTGAAGAAACTCAGGAAATTGAAACTTTTTTCAAAAAATTAAGTGGTACAAGGTGTTCATAATAGATGTTAGGAAAATACAAGTAGGTAAGATTAGCAAAATGATCTTTAGCAAATGACCTAAGATGGCCTTCTCCAACCTAGTGCCCTGTTGATGTGTTGGACTTTACCATATTCATCTACCAACATTACCATAAGCTAAATTGTAGGTAGAATGCATATTGTAGGTACAATTCCTATCATGGGGATTTACATTATAAAACAGCATGTGTGAAAAAGGAAAGTGGCAGAAATAGACTATGTGGAGTGCAAGGTTTGTAGTGTAATGAAGACCTTAATATTGGTGAAGTTGCCATACTAGCAGCTGTCAAGATTAACGTGATACCATTCTGTTTTTTAACTATTTAATAGAGATGGGAAAAACATTTAAAATCAACATTGATCTTTTTTTTTTTTTTTTAGAGGAGCATCAGTTTTGGTTTTGGCTATACTTCTTCCATGTTCCTCAATCAGTAGCTGATTTGAACACTTCTAAACTGTAGCTTATTGTAACTATTGAACAAAGCAAGATGGTCTGTTTTTCATAATGTTAATAAATCAAAATGAAAGTTATATTATTTTTCCTGCTCTGATAGTATTTTTGAATATAGTGCCAAGATCCTCACTACAAAATGTTTTCGGCACACCAGGACTAAAGTGTAATAAAATTAAATACAGATAATAATAGTATTACTCCCAAATCAATTTATAATTATTTCCCTTTTTCATATCAAAATTTAGAATTTGGCATCAACATTTGGAGGTTTTTCTAGGAGCCACACTATTTGGAGTGTCTGATTATGTAGCTCTTCCATAAATATGATTTACAAAGTTCAAACTAAATCACCCATATTATGGTTTAGCTCACTGGTAAACCCAGACTGACTGGTCCATGCATCATACTAAGGTTTGATAGTTTGTTGAGTAAATTATAATGCTGGGTTCCTAATTAGCTTCAAAATAAATCACATAATATTATGGTGTAGGCTGATGAGTCAATTAGCATGTACAGTGAATGTGGTGGAGCAACAACAAGTGGAATGTTTTTCTTTGGTGTGGCCCCATTTCTTTTTGAATACTGCAACCATGTAAAAAGGGATGGCCTTTTTCTAGATCTTTCCAAGCCCTAAAGTTGTTTCCTAACAAATAGTTTATTAGCTATAAGTGTGTTTTTGTTCTGTCCCCTTTCCCCTCTTTTTGTGGAAATTTGTACCTATTTTTCAGGGAATTCTAATCTGGAATTTCAGCTTCCTAATAATTTATTATTGATTGTAACTGATCAAAATTGAGTTCAAATGTCCACTCTAAAATTCAGAACGATCTTTCATCATCTCACCTTTTATTTTTGTTGAATTTTTGCTTCTTCTTGATCAATTTACCCAAAGCTTTCAAAATGAAAGCAACCCATTTGCTACGTACTGCCCATTTTAATCATAAGAGTATTGGCAAAAGTTATACATTTACTAATGCCTAAACTTAGAGCAAAGTTTACTCCATATTTTCTCAATCCATCAAACCTTTTAACTCCAAGAATTTTCACCAGTCTATATATGTGATGGAGCGAGATCAGTTACTTAGCTAGAAATTTTGGGAGTAGAATCTGGTGGAAGATGGTGGAAATAATGTTGCTACTTCTAAAAAAGCTTTATTGTTATATATTAAATGGTTTAGAGAATATTACAGAATGTTACAGAAACAGGCAAAGAATCAGCACTTGTGCATAATTCTTCTGACACTTGTTTCAGTGGAATGAGGCATATAAGCAGTGATGTATTGAGAGGGAGGTGGCAGGGATTTTTCCTTTTTTTCTGGGCCCATTCGCTATCCATTTCTGAAATTAACATTTTATAGATATTTCACTTACAAGCCAAATCATTAACATAGCTTCTTGAGAATCTATTAGTACCTATTTACAGGTTTTCATTTAGTGACCATTCAAAGTTACAATAGCACTGAAAAAGGTGACTTATGACTGTTTTTCATAATTATGGCCATTGCCACATTCCAAGGGTCACATGATCAAAATTCAGATGCTTGGTAATTGTCACATATTTATGATGGTTGCATTGTCATCTGACCACCTTTTGCAAACTTCTGACAAAGTAAACAGAGAAGCCAGGTCACTTAGCAATTGTGTTACTAATTTAATAACTGCTGTGATTCACAGTAACTGTGACAAGAAAGGTCGTAAAATGGGGGGAAATTCACTTAAATGTCTCACTTAGTAACCAAAATTTTGGGCTCAATTGTGGTCTTAAGTTGAGGACTGACTATCTGTAATTACTGGAGAAATCTACCCCTGGACTCTTGGGAAAACAAAATAATTCCTTCATCAGGTTTTCATTACTTTCTATCCATAGATTCTTTATGTTTGCCACTGTATCCAAACGAAAAAAAATGCACCTAATGGCATTTTGCAGACAGTTGTTCATTTGAGATTTTTTTTTGTGGAGAGATGGGAAATAGAACTGGAAATGATTTTTTTTAGAGGCTCGTTGTTATCTCTATTACTGACATATCTGTAATTTTTAAATTGTCCATTAGACTATTAGGTATCTGATTCAATCTGCCCCTCCCCTTATCTGTAAGTAGTTACTTGTCTAATTCGATATTTGAATTATATTTTAATTCTTAGATCCAAAGGATGCAGTTTTAAAAATAGGGAACTCAGATACAGTCTTTTTTAGATTTATAATCTTTAGATTTATAAGACTGGAATATTTCTAGACCTGAGCCTCCTTCCTCGCTTTCTCAACTCTTTATTGCAGTGTACAACCCAGACAATTCATTTCTGTTCTGTGTTTATTTTGAGAAACTCACTGTACCTTTTCTCCCTCCATGGTCAAACCTTGAGTTTCTGTGTACTTTTTCTTCCAAGCGTGGCTTTTCTCCCCTCCTTCGTGCAAATATAGCATAGTGCTAATTAAGATCAAATATATATCTAGTTTTTGCAGCTACTTAACATATTTTCATATATTTTAGACCAGAATTCCATACGTATAATATGCCATATTTATTATACCTAGGCTGAATAAAAAACAGATTTATATCAGATTCTTATATTAAATACATACTGAAGGGGTAGACATAGTTTAAGTAAACCATTAACATTTCATAAATAAAATTATTACAATTTAAAAACATGTAGAACGTTCCCTTTAGTCCTTTTTCATGTGATTAAAACCTGTTTACCAATGCTTTGCAATGTCATCATTTGCTTAACCATATGTTTAACTTATTAAATTAAGGAAAACAGTCGTCATGCTTGACATTATTCAAAGTTTGCAGCTATCTTCTGTCCTACAAACTCAGTGTCTATATTTGTATTCCTATTGCTTGGTATTTGTAATTGTCCAGTCTTGTCTGTTCTCTATTGAAGAGGTAGGTTTTCCCAACTCCTCCTGTTAGTTAGCTGCTCTTACTAATGACATGGGTTTTTTCCGTTTGTTGTTCTTTTTGCTTCTAGTTTTTCTAATTCCTCTTTAGAAATCTGCACTCATGGGAGGGGCACACTTAAAGTGTATATATACTCAGTTTTATAAACTGAAACTGGACTTATATCATCCTTGAAGCTTAAAGAGAAAGTCATAGTTTGCATGTCTGGAAAATTTAAGTTGTAGATTGAATTTAAAGACAGCTGCATTCTGTACTACTTACATTTCATGCACTGTGTACTTTCCTTCTGAATATTTTAAGTCAAACTATTAGAATAGTTCCTCACAACTCCTAAGATGATGATGACGATGTTGATACCCACAGAATCAGCTCATAGCTTGTCATGAAAAAATAATATAATATATAGGAAATAAAATAATAAAATAATAGTCATTATTTTTGTAAAGAATTTCATCTTTGAAAACAAGATGCTATTGTTAATATTGATCTTTTAAAACCTATATGATCAAGGCTGTCCTTAAGGCCTCGATCAGAAAATCTTTACATTTTGTTTATGAACAGCCATGATGGAATCGTACCAATGACCTCTTCTGAGCATTTTAACAATGACTAGCCTCTGAGAAACCCATGAGCAAGATATGTGTAAAAGTGTGCAGTTCCCCAGCAATGGGTCTAAAAGGAATATCCTTGAAGTATAATAGGAATACTGCGGAACCATTTTTCATGCTGCTACAACTTATTCTAAGAATATCACTAACCATAAAGGGCATTATTTCAAAAACATTATTTTATGATAAAGAGCTGCTAAATTTGCCTTATTTACATCCTTGTGGGCCTTCAAATATTATACAATATATTACAGTGATTTAGTGGGGAAAAATCCATGTTCTATGAGTATGTTTAAAGAATACCAAACCAAATTATTATATTGAGCTCCACTAACTAAATATTCATAAACCAAATCTTTATAAATGTGTATCTCTATGAAGAGCAGTACAAGAGAAAAGAAATATTCTTCATTTGTTCAAATAACGTGTGCATATGTTGATATGGTCATTATTCGATAAAGCATTGCCAGTAGTTGACATAATACTAAAATATAGTTTAACATAGCTGGAACAGACTATAGAAATAACCATTTATATTTCTCTAGCACGACCATAACACTGAAAGCAGTTCTCTTTGAATAATTAAAGCGAGTGGCATTTTTTCCCCCAAGATTTATTTGACTGCTTAGATTAGAAGACTGTTCCCAATTGTCTACATGCTTACAGAACATCTCTTTTTAATGTTTTGCAGAGCCCTATTAATTTAAAAATAATTAGCATTATATTTGAATCTTGTTCTGTGATAAATCATCTATGATTAATAGAAACAAACTAGTTTTGGAAACATGTTTTGAAATTGCCTACGGTTCTCTAGTACATGCTTAAGGTACCATTTAGACTGACATGAATTCTCCTATGCTAGAGGGAAAAATGGCATTTGTGTCAGAACAAGTTATCAACAGTTTTTTTTAAATGCTATCCAATTAATTGAGACATCTTTAATTAAATAATACATGAATTGTTTTCATCCAGGTATTTATTAGTCAATGACCAAAATCATGGAAGTAGAGTTTCCAAAATCATGGGAGTTTTTTGAAATTGATTATTTACTGTAGCATTGTTAATTAATATTAGCATTTTACCAAAGATTGAGCAACATAATGACATGGCTATTTTAATCTTCTGTGCTATGCGACAACTCTTCTACTAACTCTTCTTTGGCTTAAAAGTATAAACTTTATTTGAGACATAAGTTTAATGCTTTGAAGAAAAAATTCTCTGTGTTTTTTTAATTGCTGTTGTACCGTTCATTCACAATTAGATAATTTGAATAACTTTCTACCTCAGTTCCTTTTTTATGATTTTATCATAAAAAACCCAATATTTATTTGAATCAAGCTAAATATGATAGTTTCTATCTCTAAAACTGAAGCTTTCCTAATGAGGTTCAAAAGTCATTTTTAAAGAAATTGAATAAAAATATTTAAGGATATGGGAATAATGTGTTTATAGAAAGATAGGATATTAATCAGATTGTGATGGTGATATAATACAGACAAATGCACACAAATAACAGGGCAATTTATTTCTTGAATTAGTATAGCTTTTGTTGAACGCTATGTGTTTTGTTTTGTTTTTAAATCTGGTTAAAAAGTTAGATCTCCAGAATTCATTTCATCTCCCCCTTTGTGTTTAGAATATATTATCATCCATTGTTTAAATAATTCATGTGTTTTTTTCTGACAGATAGAGTTTTAGGTTGTCTTCAGTTAAATATCTATGTTTCAGTCAACTTATTTTTCTGCCTAAATTCTCAGATTGTGAAAATTTAGTCATAGAATTAATATATCTGATGAAATGATCAAATAATTATAATTATTTTGGATAAAGTATAATGTCCCATGATTAGATTTTCTTCTCAGCTCTTGTTCTCTGTCTCTCTGTTCCAACCCTCCAGAGAAAATTTGAAAGATGTAGAATGCAGATGACTATGTAAAAAGTTTAACGTGTCATTATGAAATAGTTTTATAATGCTGTATTTTTTTTTTAAAAAAAAAGAACGGAGATTGAAGTTTAATCTCCCAAGATAAGGTGCATCTATAACCATTGTATTCACCATGAAGAATCTGTGCATGTTTAACGATGTTTGAAATAAATTTTGTAATTGCTTTGCATCTACTTAAAACTTGTATATTCTTTTAAAGCATGTATTAGTGTGCATGTTCTTGCATTCAAATGTCATCTTGAAAATGTTGACAATGCATTTTTTATTCTTTTTCTTCTCAAGTTGAATTTTGTCATTGCCCATGGCAAGGTAAAGAGTGCAGTGAGCCGGCTATTTGTTAACAGGGAATTATAGATTAATAGTAAGGACTTAATATTCAGGGGAGTTTTACTTTCATACTGCAGAAGTTCATTGCCCCCAAGCAATATGAATATATTCTCCCATTCAGAAAATTTCAGGTTAACTTATTTGCAACTTTAAGGAGGCTACATTCTGCACTTGTATTTAATTATTTTAACACAGTCAAGTGATGCTGAATATAAGCCTTATTGTTAGGACATCTGTAAATTAACCATATTCTGTCATCAGAATGATGGGGCTAATAGGAAAGATTAGCACTTTTCCTGGTGAAAAGGCAGAACGAGAAAGGGCATCCTTCTCATCCCTTGGAGAAACTCCCTTCTGTCTTTGATTTTTTCTTATCTAGACATTCAGTGGTTTCAAGTTAATTCCAGCTTCCAAAAGTGAATTATAAAAACAAAGGAGGAGAAAAAAATAAAGGAAAAAAAACTTTGGCATTTTTCTGGAACTTTCTATCCATGAGAGATTGTCAGGTCTTTCTCATGGACAAATTTATATCCTACCCCCAAAGTCCTTCACTGCCATCAGTGAGAGGTCATGGATTTTTACAGGTAGCAAATGAGTTCTAAAGGCGGCCTTTTGTTGCTAACTGCAGTAGCTTTTGATAAAGACAGGATGCGGGATTTAAAAAAAAAATATTTTAAAAAATCCTTACATGATTCCTACCAAGTTTTAGTCTCAACCTATCTGGAGAGCCTTAGATTGAGAAAAGCTTGTCTTTCTCCTTTCAGCCAGGAGCGATACTTACTAAGGTTCTTAACTTGGAGATCCTACACAATGTAACTGATTTCTTTTATGAAATGCTATAAAAGTGACAAAAAGTTTGCCCAAATAGGATTTGTGGTTGCATTAAATTTCCTTTGTTGAATGTAACACTGCATAATATAAAATATTTGTATGGATGTTTGTTTGTTTTATAAGCTCATATTGGTTGATGTGTATTTGCTGAAGCTGGAAATATTTGAAGACCTGGAAATATTTGGGGATACTATGAACTGAAACTATATGGATGCTAAATTTCATGCCACTTTAGTATTTTCATGTTTGGATCTTTCGTTTCATACTTAAGTATTTGGACATTTCTACCACCACTCCAAAGCTTAAGCATGGTGCATAAGGATGTTTTGGTGAGTTGGTAGTGAATCAAGAGTGTAAATTCTTGAAGATACAGTCCTGTTACTTTTGTTCACAAAAGAAAAGCTTTTAATAGAAGCTATTTTGAGTCAGTCTAAGGAAGAAAATGGAGGAAATAAAAACTATTCTTGAGAAAGATTATCTATAAAAGCTTGTTATATTGTTAGAGCTTTCTCTCCTATTGATTCAGAATGTATTCTGATATCTTATTCAGTCTGGATTTTTGTTTTTTGAGATGTTTTTCTTCTTTAAGTAGAAGTGTTTCTTCAGATAGAAATGTTTAGGCAGAATCTGTATTCTCTTTTGAATTCTTGATGGTGGATTAGGTGGAAGATACTAACTACAACTGATCAGTGAGAGGTCATGGATTTTACAGGTAGCAAATGAGTTCTAAAGTAAGTTAAATAGCTTTGGATCTGGTTAATTTTTTTGATAGGACTTTACCAGAAAATATAAAAGATGTAGAAATAATCCAGAAGGGAATGGGAATATAATTTTCAAACAACTAAATTGTGTTCTTTAAGCACTAGGATTTGAACTTTATTTGGAAAAGGCTTTATCTTATCTACTTCACATAATTGTGTTTCTAATGTTTATGGTTGTAATAGTTTTATGTATTTTTCATGTTGTTTTAATTCTTGATTGAGAGCTAGCTATATTAGTGTTTTAAACAAAACAATGTTCCAAAATGTATGTTGTAAGAGATCAAATTGTGGCTAGAGCTTTGAAAAACTTTTTAAAGCATTTTGTAAATATAGCAGATGTGAGTAAGTACCTTCCTCCCTAGAAGGTACTTAGGCAGGCAGATTATTTTTTCAGTGCTTGACAGGCTGAGAGAAGGAGTTTGATCTCAAATCATATTGAGATTTATGTATCATAGGAAGCACTTTTGAAAGTATATCTAGATATGGGTAATCAAACTTCATATTGTATATTCTTGATAAGTGTTTTGGCAAAACATTGTAACCTATCTGAAATTATAGAGATTTCAAAATTGTTGCTATGTAGAAGACATTGTGATAATCCAAGTGAAATATAACTTCATGTATCACAAAAAATACTTTTTAGGATTAAGTCCAATGTTAAATTTGGTAAGCTTATATTGTAAGATGTAGGCCCAAAAGTCAGAGCTGAATTATAAGTGGGAGAACTTAATATGAATTGAGTGTATTCATAGGGAATTTTGCCTTCCATCAGAAAGTTAGACCAGGAAGAAAACATTTCAAATGAAATTTACCATGTAACCTTTGGCCAGTTAGTATCTTTCATCCTCGTATGTTTTTCAAACTTATTTTAAAGCCGAAACAAGTGGAAACCAGAGATAACACCTTAATTGGTTTAGGAAAAAAAGTGGAACACGAACAGCCTGTATCTGAAAACTAGGAGAATAACATACATATAATGAACATTATATCACATTTGACCACTTATTTGAAGAAGCAAAACTTTGTGTGGCTCAAAACAACTATAAAAACAATAAAAACAAAAAGCTTGATATTCACAACCCTTCTCCTCTACTGCAGCTGACACCACCCTCTTCAGGCTCCAATCTTACCTTTCTCAGTGCTCATACTGGTGAACAATCACCTCTTTGTAACCTTCTGGAAGGTTAAAAGGTGGGCAGCATGGTCCTGTATCTCAAGGGGAAAAGGTTCTACACAGCAGGGGCTTCATTGGAAAAGGTGTGTTTCCTAAGTCTCACTAGATGAGAGCATTGAAGGGACCTGGAGCATATGTAGTCTACTTGATATGATGGAATGGGCAACTGTCCTCAGTCCCACAAGTAACCTATGCTATGTAGGGCTTTAAAGGTAATAACTGGCACCTGGAAAAGAAAATGGGAACCAATGCAGCTTGTTCAACAGAAGAATAATATGGCAGACCAAATTGTAACTTTTGGATGGTGTGTAAGGGCAACCGCATATAGTTAGCATTGCAAAATGCCAGGTTTGCATAAGGCAGTAAACCACAATGTGGTTTAAAACAAGCCACATGTTCAGTTTGTTTAGCATGTTGTATGAACCCAGTCCCTCTGGTTATTCTGTTAGCCGTTGACATTGTGACTTAAGAATGTACAAGTCTATTCCATATTTGTAAAAGTGAATTGCTGGGAACTAAATGCATAGAATCAAAGCCTAATGAAATAATCCTACTCTAAAGAAGATTTTGTGAAAACTGCTGGCTGAATTCTGGCTAAATGATGAGAAAGTCCAAACACTGTTCTCCGGAAATGATTGCAAACATGCAGTCCTTCCCAAGGCAAACAACTTTGTTCCCTTAAAGCAGATCTAAAGAACAATTTGTCCCTTAGGATATTCTGGGTCACAAGACCCTTTTAAGAATTGTATAGCAGATCTGTTCCCTCATTGACCCGTTCTTAACTTTTGTTAGCTGAAAGAATCATGATATCAGTTTGCATAAATAACCATATTGGCTGAAACTAAACTAAAGTGTAATTTTGATGAATTAGATCCCTCCCACCCCCATGCTTCTGAACAAAAAGCCTTAAAGTTAGTGGTGGCAGGGAGAGAAATAAAGTTTGAGCCAAAAATGGGCATCTATAAAAGAACATGTTGATGGAAATTTATGGCAAATTCAGTGGATTTTTAAAATCTTCTTTATAGGCTGTGTTGTATTTTTTAAAAAAAATCTCCCTCTGAAGTCTAGCTAGATACTTTTTTTAAGTAAGACTTTTTATTGTATATCTTTTTAAAGAAAAAGAACCTTTGTTAATAGCAACAGTAATATCCAAAAATGTCTTTCCAAACTTTAGAACTCCTTATATTAGATTGGCAAAGAATTCAGAAAAGATTCCTATACACTGTACATCTGTGTAAAAAGAAGTTATTTTGCCACATACAAATTTTATCACCGCTGCAGTGGAACACTGGAAAGCCTTTTCTTTTTTAAAAAAGGGTAATCTGGTCCTTTTTATAAGACAAGGCTACATCGTTGTCATCCATTAAGTCAGCCTGCATAATCTACATTGCAGTAACCTATAAAAGAGAGCAGTCACTTCATAGAAATATATCTGAGGTATCTGCAGCTTTAATAAGTGAGTCACGCTATATAGTATAAATAGACCTATGTGTATACCATAAGCCTACAATCCATTAAAGTGGAAGTGTCTTGCTATCTCAGCTGTCTGAAGTGGTGTATCCTACTTGGGACATATTTCTGTGAAACATTGAGAACATAGCATGTGTAGAAATACATGTTCAGGGAATTGGTTGAGAAATGTACACATATCTGTTCTCCAACACTTTTGGGATTATTAATTATTCTGGTTTTGCCCCCTACACTGTTCACCAAGTTGGTTTTTTTTTTTGTCTTCCCATTTCTTGAGTGATCTTTCCTTCCTTGCTTTGGCATAAAGTTGCCAAAAAAGCTCTAAACTGTAAGCTTTAATTATCCCTCAGATCTATAATTGACCCTGTTGTGTGTGAATTCAGATCATAGTATCATTCAAGCCAGTTTGGTGTGGTGGTTAAGGCACCAGGCTAGAACGTGGGAGACCATTAGTTCTAGTTCTGCTTTAGGCACAAAGCCAGCTGGATGACCTTGGGCCAGTCACTTTTTCTCAGTGCTAGGAAGCAGGCAGTGGCAAACTACTTCTAGAAAACCTTGCCAAGAGAACTGCAGGGACTTGTCCAGACAGTTGCCAGGAGTTAAGACTGATTCAAAGGAACCACATTTCTGAAAGAATGCAAAATTTGGCAGATGCCCCAACTCTTTTGCTGTGCACAGCTCAGTTTGCAGCACTCATGACATTCTACAGCAAAAAAAAATACAGGCTTTCTCCATCCATATAGTCTCTGGCTTTCCATTTCTGGTTTTTATTACTTAGCAAAATCTTGGATTTTTATCCTTTTTCTGCTAGAGAGCAGATTGCCCAATAGGAAACAGCATTAAAGCAGCAGCAGCCATTTGAAAGGATGGTTGTGGAGGAGGGGGAAGTTGTCTTTTGGGTTAGAGAAGCAAATCTTATTCAACTCATACATTATGTCTTTACAAGATAAGCGTATTGTGAAAGGGAGCCCCCAGATACGTTTTTGCTATCTCTGTAAATGTGCAGATTTTAAACAGATAATGTTATTCATATAGTCTCAAAATATTCTTTTGAATTGGCTTGGCTGCTTGCAGCTGTAAGTTCTTTTAAAAGTGCTTCCCTAACCCCATGCATTTTTGTATGTGTGTGAAATTTAACTAGCCATTTGTAAAGCTTACTATTTCTTGAAAATGTTTTTGTATTGGGACAGGAAGGGAGCTGATTTTGCTATGCAATGGGTATACAAGATTTTTTTTCTCTCTCTCTTTTCTCTCTCTGTGTAAATAAAAATGCATTGCTTCTACTTTAAGGACAGATTTGAACGGAAAAGGTTGTGTCCCCATCCCCCCACAAGGATATTCCTCCCATTTTCTTTTTTAAGGGTAAGATCTTTCTGCAATATTCAACCACAAGCACGTCGGACTATTGTGAATGTTATATTTCTGGTTGACAAATCAATGGCATTGCAAGTTCTGTGTGGCTGGTCTAGATTTTATAGAGAATACTGAGGGAAATTCAGAATTGGGCTGAATACATGGCTTTTATTTTTATATTTTTTATATTTAGAACTTTGCAATAAATACTGGGATTAATATACTGTCTTGAAACTTTATATTGACTAGTATGGCATCTGATCCCTAATTCAAACCTCTTGTTTTTAAATGTACAGTACAAAGATCAGATTAGGCTGCATATAGGAATATTTAAATTAATAGGTTTTGTGCAGTAGATTAGTCAATAGAAAAAACAACGCTTGTAAACTTGGAATTTTCTCTGAATTTTAAAACAAGAAGTTAATTGATTTAAAGCTTTCTCTCTCCATTTCTTTTGATTCACTAATAATTATCAAATATATATAAAAAGGCAGGATAAAAGTATAATAATAATAATTACAAAATATAAAGACCTGCAAATAGAAATAGAATGATTGTGGCAAAAGAAATCAAAGGTAGTACCAATAGTAATAGGCGTCTTGGGTACAATCCCAAAACCATTGGAGCACCATCAGCATTGACAAATTCACCATCAGTCAATTGCAAAAGGCAATTTTATTTGGAACAGTTTAACATCCTGTGATTATGATACCTTTAGCACCATCAAACAACATCTGCCTATCTCAGATTCTTGGGAAGGATTCGATAGGTGGATTAAAATGCCAAATCCTATCTAAACATCTAGCTGATTCTGCAATGAACCATAATAATAATAATGCCAAATATTTCATACTCTATCTTAGGAATTGAAATTATTATACTTCTGCAAAAAAAAATTTTTTTATTTGGATCAATATTTTGGAATCTTTCATTTGATATGCTTCCAATATACAAAATGATTTAAACATATAATTTGCATCCATGCAAGATTATTGTTCTTTAGCTAGAAGACCCAATAGAGATACAATTTTAAAACTACAACTTTCAGATAAAACACTATGGAAATAGTTTCACATAGCAATAACTATAAATGCAACATTCATAATGTGACATTTGCCTTATGGAACCATCGGTATAAGGATGTTTCTTTAACTACTTATCTGGGGAACCATAATGCAATGTAACAATCGTTATAAAGGCATGAGAACTACCTGACATCTTTGCATCAACAGCAGTCACTGATAGGAATTTATTTTTATAAAGAAGGAGACAATTCATGTTATGTTTGGTTCTTGTAAATTACAGCTGCTTATGAAGCTGCTACCATAAAGAAACATTTAGACAAGCAGTCCTAATGTAGAAATTGGTTGTCATTTGTATCCAGTAATATTTTGTTCTAAATACTTTCAGAGGAATCACTGAATTGCCCTTATATTTTATTCTGGATCTGGATCAGATTTACACAATATTAATAAACTATTGGTTTGGGCAGAATTTCTTTCTTCAGTAATGCCTCAAAGAAGAAACTGCATCTTGCTGTAAGTACACAAGCTACAGTAGGAGACTGAAGCAATGCAGTAAGTGTTCATAAAAATAGGCTTTCTCCCAGAGCATTATATAATCAGAGGGAGTGATGTCACTTGTAACTGTGGAGAGTATCTCTGAAATTGCAGGTTTCTGCAGACGGGCAACTGCTTGCCAAATGTGAGGAGGAGGCTTCTCTGAATTTGTGATAAACTGCAGTGTGGAGTTTTATGCTTTAAAGGAAGGAGATAACACAGACTGGCAGAGAGAAAACAATGCCTTTTCAACACACAAGCACACACAGGATCTCTTTGTACAAGGAAGATTTTAAAAGGGCATCCATGTTAATCTAACCGAGGATTTCGCTGGCAGTAGGTTTTCTTCAACCTTCCTATTAAGATGATTCTCATAAAATAAATTTTTTTGTACAATTAATAAAATCAAATAGCTAGTTTTCCTCACATATAGTGATCCTGTTATATTGTCTTATCTCCTCCATTTCAAATGGTTCTTCTAGTTAAATCTTTCTTCTTATGCAAGAAGGTTTTCATGGTTCTTAGAAATATCCTACATGGAAATGTAGACATCATTGAATTCCAGACTCTGTTTGTGACTTACATTTGGAATTGAATTTGACCCATGATGCAGAAGTCATATCATTTCTTATCTTATTAGAACATGGTTTTATCATTATTGAGGAATGTGAAGTGCTTCCTTTTAAAAATCTGAAGGAAATTGTGATCAGTGTGATTAGAGGATCAATGACAAACATCACTGGAGGAAATGAGAACCCTGTTACTTCTCATTAAGATCTTTAGGAAAGGAGAGGAAGTTCATTGACTTTTCCTTCCCAAAGCAGGTTACTAGGAAGAAGACCTTGTCACTTCACATTTCCTCTCAACAAACCTGCTTAGAGAGGTTTAAAGGGAGATCATAGAATTATAAAGATGGAAGGGAACTCAGAGATCATCTAATCCAATCTATTTAGTGTGTGATCTACTAAAGCATTTTAAACAGGTTGATTGTTCACATAAAATGGAGGAGGGCCCTTTGTAAGATCTCTCGTGCTTCTGAAAAAGGTTAGCATATAAATCAAATTTAAAAAATGTGTATTTATTGGAGTAACTCAGACTTATCAAGTATAGAATATCTTACCCAAGTGTGAAAATGAAATTTAGATCCTTGCACAAGAATCCTCTTAGCATGTGAAGTACTTGATGGGGAAGTTGAACATGGTGGCAAACTGGTTGAACTGGAGAATTATTTGTAGCCACAGTGGAAACTGGAGCTGAGGTTTTTCTGAATAATAGGAAGACATTTGTGGAAACCAGTGGTGGTTCTCTTTATTTCACATTTCTGAACCACCCATCTCCCTTAGAGGGACCACCCATCTCCCTTAGGGACTCTTCCTTGAAAAACAGTTTCCTCAGTTTCTACAGGTTTCCATGTCAAGAAGCTCTGCCAAGGGATGCTCTGATGGTATTTTGACTGGAAGGATTATTGTATTTTTTTTCTCATACTCCCATGGATGATCAGAAGGTTGTAAAGATACCCATGATTTCTTTTGGGTTGAGTAGACCATTGTTCATCAGCCTAAGAAATGATAGATTCAAACTTACACATTATCCATTTAGAAGGAATCCACCCAACTTTTATATTGTTCAGACTTTGGAAAAGGTACAGTACAGTAGACATCATCAGCAAAAAAAACAAAGTATATGATGGTAGGGTTGATATCATCTTAGAAAAAGTCCACAAATTAAATGCATAGCACAATATGCAAAAGTTAATGATACAATATGAGTAGCAATGGAACAGATCCCCCCTGTAATGTGAAGTCTATGATTTATAGCTTTGAAGCAGAATTCATGAATTCATTTAAGGTTTACAAATCAGTTTTCCTTCACTAGATATTTTATACTTATGAAGAACATATATAATGTTCCATATAAAGAACATTAACGTTGGGGTTTCCTCCTTCAAAATATTTTGAGAGAATATTGTTTACCGCTGTACATTGGTAGCTGTACTAATAATACTAATTTCTACTTTTGAGATGTAAATATATATTAATGCTTTTACCATAGGGCAAGTGTAATGCATCTCTGATTTTATAGCAGTAGCATTGGCATTTAGACTTATATAATGTCCTATAGTGCTTTGCAGCACTCTTTGGGTGGTTGCATATTGCCTCCAATAATCTAGAAACTCATTTTACTGACCTCAGAAGGATGGAAAGCTTGAACCCATCAGGATTGAACTCTAGGCTGTGGACAGAGTTTGTGTTACTGCATTCTAAACACTGCACCACCAGGGCCCCTTGAGTTTGGCAAAGCTTTATTTTAAACCAGCGGTTGCCAACCGGTGGGCTGCAGCCCACTGGTGATCTGCAAGAAAATTTTGGTGGTCCATAGAGAAATGTCACCCCCAGAGCACCCCCCCAAAGCAATTAATCCAGGCTATTCAGGAACACAAGGCTGCGCCACCCACATGGCCCTCCCTCCCTGCCCACTCACTCCTTACCTGGCAAACTTGCCTACTAAGTTGCTATTTTTCATTTTTCCTTTTTCCCGACCATCAGCTGTTCTGCTGTGCCAGGAGATTTAGATTAGCTAGAAAGCAGGAAATCGCTGGATCTTTATCTTTAGATCTTCGGTTCTGCTTTTAAGCAGAGCCGAATCTTCTTTAGGACTGAAGCAGTGCAGACTCAGCTAGCCAATGGCAAAACACAGATCTCTAAGTGAATCTGTGATTCTGTGAGCAACTCAATCTGCCTGCCTGCCTGCTCTGCCTGGTGTTGGGTAAAAGTTGCTCTTTTTTAATAAAAAAAAATCAATATTTACATACATAGTGTGTTGTGAGTTAATTTTGTGATTTTGCTTGCTAGCAAATTTTATATGCCAGGCTCAAGTAGCTGATCTTACAGATCTCTGAATGAATCTGTGATTCTGTGAGCAACTCAATCTGCCTGCCTGCTTTGCCTGATTTGGGGTAAAAGTTGCTCTTTTTAAATTAAAAAATCAATATTTATATAAATATTTATAATATTTACATACAAGCCATGCCCAGCCGGTCACATGACCACCAAGCCATACCCACAAATTAGGCCACGCCCACAGAAATTATGTTAAATTTGAATCCCACCCCGCCTCTGTGGGGGGGGGGAGGGAGGGAGGGAGGTTAGATCAGATCTTAATCTCTCTCTCTCTTCCACCAACTTTAGCAAGCCACCATCAGTCAAAATTCATATTAGTGGTTCCCGGGATTTAAAATTATGAGTTTGGTGGTCCCTGAGGTCCAAAGTTTGGCGACCCCTGTTTTAAACAATCATAGGTGGTTAATTAATTAAGAAATATCATTCATGGGTTATAGAAAATAAACCGATAGAAAGTGTTTTTTCCTTTTTTTGTTTTTGTTTTTTTTATCTTTTCAAAAGTTTTTGAAATGGCACGTGACATTGAGTTGGGATATAAGAAAAAGCTTGGTGAGCAAGAAGCAGTTTTTTCAACTTGTCAATTATTAACAATTCAAAAGAAATTGCTGAAATGTGATAATATTTAAAGGAAAGGAATTCTTGTTGAAACTATAGGTATAAATATCGATATCGATATACAGAGTCCTTTATAAATTATTTGCAAATTATGATTGTGTAACTTAAAATAGAAATGAGATATTCTGTGGAATGCCACAAAATTCAGCCCATATTTCTGGGGTCTTTCTTTTTTAAATTAATTATGTGATCAATATTCCTCTGGGGGGAATATTTGTATTTGCAGGTAATATAAAATTGAATGGTCAGTTAAAACTAAAAGCTAGAAATAAACTTCAAAATGATATTTTTAGTTAGAGAACTGGGCTAAAAATAGGAAGACATTCAGAAACCAATCCACATTTCTTCATTGAGGGGGAGAAATCTGGAAGTTTAGAATACATGAGATACTTATTTGGCCACATTATGTCTGAAAAAGTCTTGAAAAAGTATTGAGATCTAACTATGAGCCAGCAATGTGACATGAATATTTGAGCAGCATCAATTGAAGTATAATTTCCAAATCATGCAAACCAATCATGTTGCTTTTTTCTGTATTGGTCAAATCCCACTTGAAAAATCAGTACGCAATTCTTCAAACTGATTCAAAAAGAAAGAGAAAGTGGAACAGATTAAAAGAAGAGCAGCGTGCATGATCAGATAGAAACTAATTGTTAAGAGGAGAAACTGAGGGAACGTGATATATTTAGCTTTAAAAACAGAAGACCACAAGGAAACATGGTACCTTAAAAGGTGTTCATACAGAAGATCCAGGGTCTGATTTGGTCAAGCTGGAAAGCACGACATGGACTCGTTATTTTAGGAAGGCAGATTCCAGGTAATGTTAAGGAAATCTACCTAAAGGAAAGGAGTTGGATGGTGAGACCAGTCATCAGGAGAGGTAGTAACCTCTCCTTTACTGGACATTGAAGCAGAAACTGGACATCCATCCATCTGTCAGGATGCTGTAATGAGGAGTTCTGTGTTGAATAAGGATCCTTATCCGGTATGTTGGCTTGCAACTATATGATTTATTGAAGTCACTAGTTTTCAGATCAATTTAAATGTGTTACATGAGAAGAGGCTTTCTTCACAGCAATATGGATTAAATAGCCGGAATATCTTTGGTTCAGAAAAATAATCAAGTTTCAGTTTTAGTAGAATTTTCCTTTTTTTAAAAAGTTACATTTAAAAATTATACGAAGATATTCCTGAGCTTCTAATGAAATTTCCCAAAATCCACAAAAAGGTGTGATAATCAATTTGGTAGTCTTTATTATGCCACAAATTGGTGTTTGCCAAAAGTTTTGGTTTTGTTTTTTTTAATGACTAATCGCCTTTTTATAATAGAGGGACATTTAGAATGGAAATACCGATAAGCTGGTCTCCCTTGTAGAGTTGCTTTTTTTCTGACAGTCCCCTGCCAAGCCTCTGACCCCAAAATTCTTAGTCATCCTTTCTTGTCAGAATTACCATTCTTATCCCCTCCTCCACAAGTCTTTATTAACATTGTTAAATGCCACATGTAAGTGAAGGAGCCAGATTAATTTTTCAGCCTTCATTTGGGTAGATGGAGCTCTCATATTCCTCCTTTGTCTGTGGGCAAGACCAATGAAGGCTTTTAGGAACATAAACAGAGACTGACATCATTTTGTGTTATTGATTTGGAGGATTCAGTTTCAGCTGTAGTTTGTGAATGAGTCCTGGAGAGATTTCTTCAGAAGAAAGGGAGGAAAGCTGGAGGATTAGCTTTAAACTTTACATAGATCAGCGTGGAACATATGGATTATCTGAGACCAGAATGAATCCCAAGGATAACCGTCCACACTCAAGAGAGAGGGGGAAAAGAGCTATTTTCCCCTGTCTTTTCCTGCTCAGGGTTGAAACAGAAATTTGGGTAGTAAATTGTTCAAGAATAGGATTAAGCCTTTGCCCTTACTCTGAAATACCATGCAGCTGGTTAAAAGTATATTAAATACTTTCATTAATTGTCAGTTAAAAGCAAATCACTTCATTGAAATCAAAATGAATTTCTGTTTATATGTTCTCAGTTCATTATGGAATCTCAATATTGCAGTACTGAGAAAGGGCATTATTTTAACCTCAGGTTTTACATTATTTGCTTTTGGGAGATGTGACAAATGTCAGATAGAGAGTGATTGTGTAACTGGTTTAAGAGAACATTTTATGAGGAGGCTATGTGACCTGCTCTTGTTTGTGTGTCTTGATGCAGTAATTTGATTTGCATAGAAGGCTAAAGTCATATTGTTTTGCAGGCTTCTTAGCCGGATAGCCTTTTAGAAGCCATCACTGACGGAACCTATACATACATACATACATACATACATACATACATACATACATACATACATTCATACATATTGTATTGTTGCAGGAATTATTTTTTACATGAAAAACAGAAATGAAAAGGGGCATAATAACTACAATTTCTTACACTGCAAAGATCCAGGACAAGAGCACATCAATTAACATAAATTGGAAGGGGAGTGAATTTTTCCCCTCATTTTGGCATGTTTTCAGTTCTAACATGCACGCGAACATAGTTGAGATATCAGTGGTCACTAACCTGGTTGTATGATAGTTATAAAGATCTAATTCTGGAAAGGGGTATGACCTTTATTACCTCTAACACACTTCATATGAAGCTGCCTCTGAAGATGAATTAGTGCAGAACGTAGCAGCCAGAATGCTTGGAAGCCAAACCCAATTTTGTTGGATAAAATTGATTTCAAAAGTCAGTGCATTTATTTGTTGCCAGTAGGCTTCTAAGCCCAGATCAGAATGCCTGGTTGCTACCTCATTTTTATATGGTCTACCTATACATTTAGTTATTTTTTCCTAAGGACTTTTCATTTGTTCCAACTAAATTTTGTTATTTTATTTTCAGCCTATTTCTTAATTATCCAGATCATTTTGAATGATTTTTCTACCTCCTATTGTTTGTGTCATCTTTACATTTGAACACACATTCCATATATCTTGTCATCCAAGCCATTAACATATCGAAGTGTTGAGGGCTCAAGATTGAATCTTGGAGTATCACTTTTGCTTTCTCCACTTTGACAGATTATCTGAGCATTTTAGTTATGACTTTGGAGCCATCCAGCCCATTCTGGAATATCATTAAGTATTTTGCCAAACATTTGGTTGAAATGAAAATATATTATGACCATAAGATTTATTACTGAACAATAGGATTTTAGAGATTTGAACTCTACAGGGATTCAAACAGTATTTTTCCCTGATCACATCACTCTTAGTTTCACTGAAATTCAAAGCAATCTCTTCATTTTGCTATATTCAGCTTTATGCCAGAACACAAACGTCACTAGGAATGAAAATAGGAATTGAATTATTTGTGTTTTAGTATTTTCCTGTCTGTATTGTGCAAGTGGTACACTGCTCTTTTTCTGTTCCTTTAAAGAAAGACTATCTGGAGATAAAACTTTGTTATTCTTAACATCCTTTACCCAACTAAGATGATTTTAAGTTTTAGTCTTTCTGATACCATATTTGCAATCCAAGCTAACAATATGTGTTCCTTACTGGTGACTTCTTCAATGGTAAAAGAGCCATTTTATATTATTGGCAGACCATCACAAAGGTTTCTGCAATGTCACTAGATTTTTGCCAGTTGTTTTCTCTCTTGCTGGAATAACAATTTTAGTGCCTCTTATTTTGGGAAACATCTCACTTCCCATCTTTGATTCATTTTCTTATTTGTTTCTTCTACTATAGGAAATTATTTAACATTAAACATCTGACTCTACATATGAAGTTTTATGAAGTCCAAAATGTCCACTTTTATGAAGTCCAAAATGTGTATTTGCCTGCACTTTGCTAATGTGTGTGTGTGTGTGTGTGTGTGTGTGTGTACGTGTGTATAAAGAACTCCTGAATTATGTAGTCAATTTTCCCCCAAGGTTTGTGATCTGTCCTCTTTGCTGATTAAGTCTTTCCTTTTATTTAAGCCGAGTCCATAATTCTTTTGTATCTTTCTTACCTTCTGAATGTGAATATTGCCTCTCCCTGATGTTTTCATGCCCATTTGAAAACTCTGCAGTTTGCATTTGAGAAATCTCTCTTTCAATTTCTATTAGTTGGGTGATCAGCAATAGTACCTATCACAATATTGTTTAATAAAAACGATTTAAACAATATTACAAAATTAATTCTTAGATTTCTGAACAGCTGTGTGTCAGCTGTCACTGTGTATATTTTTAAACACTCTGTAGAACTCTTCCCTTTTTATTGCTTATTCTCCTTTAAAACAAATGGTATTTTTCAGATGCTATATTCTAGTCATAGAAGACTCATTCTACCAAATGTCAGTTTATTTACTCTTTTATTAAATGTATATGCTGCCTTTCTTTAGGGGCTCAAAGCAGCTTAAAGTAACCCATGAAGCTGCTTCATCCTCATTTCCTATATTCAAAGTTAAAACTCATTTCATTTTCCATATGAAGAGGATATAATGCCTAAGACATCTAATCTGAAATTGTGTTTTGGATTTTCTGATCTGGATATGGTGAAGTGTTCATTTCTGCTCAGTTATCATCAGGACTTGATTCAATGTGTCAACTGATGATTAAAGCAAAGAAACTACTAGTGGAAATTAATTCTGAGAGATGGGCATATGACACACATAATTAACATAATTTATATGCACATTGAAAAGCCAGTCTGCAGTTAATGTATGCCTTTTACTCACAGCATGATAATATTAACATACAATATCGATACTTCTTATTTCTAATAGGAAACATCTTGTACTGGTTGTCTAAAACAATAACTGGATGTTGCAAGTTAGTGAGAAGATGTAGGGAAAATAGGGCTGGCCTATACTCAACTTTAAAAAAATTCTTGCATGTTTAGGTTTCTTTCCTACTATAACCAGAATTAAAGTTGGAAATAATAGAAATTCTCTAACAGTTTTGTATAATGGCCATCTCTTGTTTAACTATCACAAACAATCAGATTTACAATGAAAGAGGATGTGCCTTTGATTTAGGATAGTGCCATAATTGTAGGAAGCTGGCAGGTTAATATTCTCCAAATATATGGGGCAAAACAGTTGCTTTATTTGTATGGATGTCTCTAATTAAGTACTGTATATTACTTTCTTAGTCATTGTGGAACAATGTATTTAATGGATGGTTCTCTGCAACTTGCCAAAGAATTCCCTATCTTCTATGTTTATGTGTTAAACACAAGATTCTAGTTTATGTACTTTTGCCTCTTACACCAAATTACATGAACCAATTAAATGACAGATCATCCTGTCCTCTAACTATAGTAACATGCAAAAACTGGAGCTGTCAATTCAGACACACATCGTATCCTAATTATCAGCTCCAAATATGGGGGCACAAGGATGCAGCTGAGCATGAATCAGTTGGGCAGCTGGGATTTTGGAAATGTATGCGGGGGTGCTAACAGTCATATTGATGTTTGACAGTAGGAGATTGGGTAGTTGCATAGTTCTGTGTATGGAATAGCCTAAATAAATAAGACAGAAGCCAAATAATTTAACAATTGTTTTGCACTCCTCTTACTGAAATGTTTAATTACACCACAGTTCTTTCTCTGTTTGGTTAGAAATGAAGAAAACATGAAAAGCTGCAGCAGCTTTGCTCAGATTTGTTCACACCCAGTCTGTTGACCAAGATGGCTGGTGGAAGTGGGAATTGTAGTCCAACTTATTCTGGAGAGTGTCAATTTAAGAAAAGTGGGTTATATTAAAAATGTGGAGTGGCAAGTTGTTGCAGCCTTCTCTTTCTTTGTTAAAGTAATCATGAAATATGTGGGTGAGAACAAAGTGGAACCAAGATTGTCGACCATTTTAATTTCCAGTGCAAAATAAAAAAGGAAAGCATGATAGGCATAATTTTTCTTTGAGCATTGTTGTGTCCGCTGGAGTAACATGGAACTATCAGAATTTGCCAGTTAAGATGAATGTGTGGAATATCAATGGAGAAATAATTCAATATACGTTTTTTCCCCAAATACCTGTCAGAATTATTAACTGACTCACCAGCTATGCTTGTTAGAACACCACTCAAAGTGTTTCCACATTTTGCAGTAGAAGTCAATGTGATATTATTTAGGAAGCTATTTGAAGAAAGCAAGTTTCAGTTCACAATGTATCTCTCTCTGCCCCTTTTCCTCCCAGACGAGCTCATCTCCGCCTGTGTCTAGAACGCTTAAAAGTTCTGATACCATTAGGACCTGACTGCACCAGACACACAACCCTTGGGCTGCTTAACAAAGCCAAAGCACACATTAAGGTAAGAGCAACATCAGTTTCCATTTATAATAATGTTTCAGTTACCCCACCAACTATAGTTACAGGTAAGATTATCATCTTCCTCAGACGGTTCATCATAGATGATGTGTAGCATTATTTTTCTCAGTAAATTTACATAATTTGTTTGCTCTGTAAGGAAGTAGTATAGAAATGATAGTAATCTGAAGTCTGATATAGAAATCATTAACCTAACATTCAGCATATAATTGCTTAAATACCATCTTTTAAATGTCTACAAATTATTTAAAATGCCAGAATAGTACAGTTCCACAAAATACAATTAAGAAATGTTAACAGGAATGTATATTGTATCATTGGCACTATAAATTGTCATTGGGCTTCATCGAACAAAGTGTTTTCTGTGAAGTTCAATATTGTTTGTTGAGATAGTTTTTGAATAGATAGACATATCTATGTTTGAATGCCCAAATTATATGGCCCAACTATCAAGATAATTCCTATGTTAAATGTAGTTTTATTTCTCTGTTTCTTTCCTAAATTGTTTTCAGGCATCTGACAAATACGTACCAGGATCTGAAATGTTATGTTTTTCATTGATGTTTTCATGACTTTATGATAGTAAATTAATTTTTTTATATTTTTAAATACAAAAGATATGATAGCAATATCATTATTTAGAAACTGTTAACCCCAAATATATTGTACAGTACCATTGTGAAACAATAATAAAAGCAAAATGCTAACTATGTGTCTGAAATCATATAAAACATAGTATGCAAGAGTTCTGTTGTGTGCCTTAATTGGTAATTTTGCTGAAAATATTAATTGACTTGCTGTCTCCCGTTTCTTCAACCGACTAACGTTACTGTCCTCAGTTTAATTAGAGGGCACAAATTTAGGAAAGGCCATGTTGAAGAAAAAGCGTTCCAGATTTTAAGGTTATACTTACTACTAGTGAAACGTCAAGTAATATAATCTATTCTAAACCACGTGGGCCTCATCCAGACAGTCAGTTATTCAGAACAGATCATTTTCTGCACAGCTCCATGTGCCAGTGAGCAGGCCACATACATCAGGAAGATACCATTAATGACCAAGAGTCATTAGTAGCATGTGTTAACTATTCAAATCTACACATTTTCTTTGCATTCCATTTACAATATATGGGAACTGCACTTGGAAAATAAATACAGTACTTAATAACAGACAAAAAAGAAAAGTATTTTAAAAAGAGCACAGCAGGTGCCCTGGCTACAGTGTTTCTGATGCTTTCCTGATTTTTTTTTTTTTTAAGAGTAGTGCCAGGCTCACAGGGATCAGGATGTGCTTAAACACTTTGTAACAGCTCAAGCTTAGCAGGGAGGGAAACCCTGCTTACTTAAATGGATGGTATTAGCCTGAGATGACTTGGAGTTATGCAACTTGCTGGCCATCAAGAAACCCTGTGCATTGGCCTGGTAAGACTTCCCAGCTGTAATGAAAGGAGTCTGCAGTAGATTACATAAATGACTGGTCAATGGGGAACTGCTTCAAAAAAATAGCTGATAAATTAAGTGGTGAAGGTACATACGCTTTTTTACTTGTGATGCCTTTGCCTGTTAAGTTATCTGAACGGAGCCTAGGCAGTGATGGAAAAGAACTAGCCATGCTCTACTCGATCCTCTCCTCTTAATTACTCTAAGATTGGACTGAGAAACAGATGATTTTCGTAGGGAGTAAGGACGCTACTTTTCCTTACTTGCAAGGATGCCATTTAAGGGCATATATCTGACACATAATTACACAGCAACACATTATGTGATATATCGTTCATACACGCCATCTCTGATCCTCCAACTTTGTCAAAACATATTTCCTATTTTCTCTGTAGTCAAAAAGATCACCAGTTACTTCTGACAAAGCTCTCAGAATCAGATCCTCAGAGAATATTAGTAAATGAAATGGGGAAAGTGCTGGGAAAATCCAGACAATGAAAAACAATCTTTTATCATGGCAGAAACTTGAAGAAGCCGACAGGAGAAGCCAGCATCAGCTTGAGAACCTGGAAAGAGAGCAAAGGTTCCTAAAGCGACGGTTGGAGCAGTTGCAAAGCCCTCAGGACATCGAGCGAATACGAATGGACAGCACTGGATCAACCATGTCCTCAGATCGCTCTGATTCAGAGCGAGGTCAGTATTTGATCCCTCCATATGTTGATTAAAGACACAAAATGTTCAGTTCTCTTTGTTCTGTCCAATTTCTTTGCTTCAACCTATGAGTAACCGTAATTTCATTCAGATTGCAAGATCATTGCCATGAAGGAGCCATGTCTTGCTTGGAAACATAAGTCATCTAAATTTTTCATAGGTGCTGAGGAGTCCTTAATATCCTATTAAATTTAGCTGATCTTAAAGTTGTTTAATTTTGCTCTCTGTATAAAATATATTTGATGTCTTTTGCCTGTTTGGGTTGAATTCATACAAGTACTAGCACCTTAGAGGTCTACAGTATAGCTACTTAAAATAATTTAGTCTTATGTATAGTATTTCATTAGTATGAAGACTCTGTACCTGATTAAATGTGGTAGACCTGCAATAGACAAACCATCTGACAAAGTAGTTACACTCTGGAACATTATTGCTTGGTTAATTGTCATTTGTACTCATCCCCTCTGTTTATCCCCTCCAAATTTGCCGAAATATAAATTCAATTTTCTTGATAGTTAAAAACAATACAAATGATATTCTAGGAGAGCTTTCAAATTAATATGAAGTAGAAACCTATTTGGATACAGTTTATTTTCTTGTGATACTATCATGATTTTTTTTTGACAGGAAAGGCATAAATGCTAAGACATCACAAGATTATTTGCACATCATCCAGAAACCGCTTTCATTAGAATTATGAGACTGATATAAATACAATTATCTTTAGCTCTACTTAGGTATTCAAATGAAAGAGTGCTTATGGTAAACATTGCACCCATCAAAAGTTATTCATATCAATGGTATATCCTCAAGATGTTCATGCAAATAGGCAAATGTCTGTAGGAAAAACCTTTATATGTAGATACTGAATTCTGTACTGGCAAAAAACATGGTAATACAGGACTCTTGCCTACATGAACCAAAGTGTTCATAATTCTATAGGCAAAGACTCCCCTACTATGAATACTCTGAGAGGATTACCTTTGGGGTAAGGAGAGGACTTTTTTACATGTGCAGAGGGTTTTTCCCTTTCTCTTTCTGAATAGGGCTAGAGGCTTCTCTCAACTTAAACATTATTGGGATTTTTGCTTTATGACAGTAGGATAATAAAATACCTTGCTTTAAGGCAGTATACTCAAACTGATATAATAGGAAAGGAGAAGTCAACAATTTTGTGAGATGATATCCCTCTTACAATATTTGATTTTAACATTGATTCATTTACACGAGTTTCTCAAACAGACATGTTGCTTCTTCTTAGATGAACGTGCAATTCAGGAATTAAATGCATATTAGTGTTTCCCCTTGAAGTTTTTGTTATCGTTTGAGAGTGTTGAGGCACCATGATTGACAAATCAAAAGAATGTGGGGTTGTTGTTTTTTTACAAGGCATCCATTTGAGCTTACCAGATGCCACTGCATTTTTGCAGATTTTTTTCAAGGCCATTTGCCCTAGCCACCTTAAAAATGTATTTTTTAAAAATCTGCTCAGAAAGGATTTCTAATTACTTTGAACAACTGATAAACTGATACTTGGGCCTTCTTCTCTCTTAGCTTAAGATACTTCTGGGACTACATAGATCCAGAATACCTGAGAGAGCTAGATGACACTGCAACAGAGGCTAAAGCTTTACTGGAATAGAAAACTCAGTTAATCAAGAGACTTTAGGCTATACACTACCCTTTCTGTTTTACAAACAATCTCAATGATCCATGATTTATAATCTTCTGTTATTTTGCATTACTTCTTCAAATCCTTAACGTGGAACTTTAAAACTTCAAATATGCAAATATGTTTTATTATATGAACAGCATACCTATCTTGATGTACAGTAATGCTCCTTAATGTAGACTGAGAAATCTGGGTGGGTGGGTGGGTGAGAGAAATGTCTATTCATGTATAGAATATTGAATTAATATTTATTAATTTAATCCAAGGTACTATGACTAGATATAAATATTGAATTAGCAATCAAATGATAGCTGGCTATTAATATAAATTTGTAAAAATGTGCACAGTGCACTTTTATCTCTTTTGTTTTTCATTTTCTCAAATATTTTATCACACAACTTTACAATAACTCCTCAGGACATGGCTGGAATGAACCTAGATCAGGCCTGTTAAGCTGGTGGCCTGTGGTTCAAATATGGGCCGCACAGGCCACACCCACCCCAGCTCCGTGAAGGCAAAAAAACCATCACAATACATCACGATACGGCCTGCAGTGCAAGCGGGTTTGACACTGCTGACCTAGATTCTTCAGGCAGGGATGGTCTTAAATATAAACTTGCTCTGATACTAACTTGAGACTCTTTTTTTTTTTTTTCAGAAGAAATTGAAGTGGATGTGGAAAGCACAGAGTTCTCCCATGGAGACGTGGATGATATTAGCACAACCAGTACAAGTGACATTGATGATCACAGCAGCTTGCAGAGCATTGGGAGTGATGAGGGTTACTCCAGCGCTAGTGTCAAGCTCTCCTTCACTTCCTAGAGCCTGGTGCTAGAGCAGAGCAACTGGTTTCTTTGGGGCAACTGAGTTTCATATGGCAGAGCTCTTAAGATACAGTATTTTTCTTACCCAACCCACCTTCAACAGCTAAGCTTGGACAGACACAACTTTAGAATAACTCCATGGGTCCATGGAAGAGTGGGGACCTAGCAGGGGAACTAATTAGTCTTTATCTGACCATAATCCAAATTTTTTGACTTAGTGCTAAACTTCAGTTAATTTCAAATCCAGGCTACCATTCCAGTTACATATAGCTGGACTGAGATTTTCCCATCAGCAATGGATACCTATATTGAAAGATGGATTGGATGGGAAACTTGGCTGTTCAGGTGCTTGCTTTTTAATTTGTCACCATTTTTTCCTCATGTTCAAATAAGACCCTTGTGGTGCTAATAATGTAAAGTATGTCCAATATCTATGAAAATCTAGCATATCTGGAATGTTTTCCCGTATGTTTTCCCCAAATTATGGGATAAAGTAGCCAAGGTGATATAGTTCATTGGATGAACCACTTCCAGTGCATTTGCACAATACTTTAAAGGTTTTTTTTAAGCTCCATTTTAAATTTCTTTAAATTCCATCAATGAATTTATTTTTCTTCGATATATCTAAGCAGTTAAATAGTTTTCCTGTATCCTCACCAGCAAAAGTTAGTCCAGTCAGCATCTTTTATTAACTGGGTATCTCCAGCCATCTTTGATCATTATCATCTGAGAAAGGTAATAATAGCAGGATGTTCTGCTTCTAGCTTAATGTTTCAGCTGGACCTGTTTTCAAGGCAAGAAACTTGGGTTCTGTATGATTTTACCACTAGATTATTGAGTTGTATTAGGCCACCACAGGTGCAACCATGCTCTGGATTCAGTGGCTGAGCTAGAATGATTCTCCTGATAACAGAGGGTGAGAGACAGACCCAGCCTGTAAAACAAGGGATGATGTGCAGAGAAGACACAAGTCTCCATTCTGAGCCACAGTTACCTATTTATTTCTTTTGCAAATCATTTTGGTAAACATTTGTAAAAGTTGTTTGGGTGAGATAACCTATACGGGACAATGTATTTTTAGATCTCCTAGGCATGATCCTGCAAATCTCTCTTATAATTAACACCAGTTGAAAGGGACTTGTTTTCCTGCTGCCATGCACAAGAGGAACAGGGACTCCTCCTTGGTTTTTATGGCTCTACCTTTTGGATTCCTTTTGCAGACTTTGGCACCTGGATTCCTAATATAATCTTGGGTCCATAGCTAAGAAGCATCTCAATTTAACAATCTGCCAGGCTGATTCCAATCTCTCCTGAGCAGAAACTGTTGTTGTTTTGCAGTTAAAGAATAAGATTGTATCCAATGTTTTTATCATTGTTTTTATTTTGAACTTTCTAACCTGCACTTTGAGGTCTTTGCTTTTCTTTAAGCTTTTTAACCACAGATACTTATTACTGTTCCTTTACCAAGTTTAAACTTTATTCTTTATTTTGAGACTTCATTTATGACACTTATTTGAGGATTTTGTTTGGAAGGGGTAGTAATTTGCCTGTCCCCCCAATTACTAAGAGAAAAAATGAAAAGTAAAAAAAATGCTTTATAAACTCATAACTTATTGCTGATTATAATTACTGGTTGTTAATTTCAGTCCTGTAGATCTTTAATTTTATTGTTTAGATAGGACTGGGACAAAAAAAATAAAACAAAATAACCTCATTTAGCAGTACAGTGGAATTGTGTTTAAATGTTAGCATATGTTTCTGCTTAATAGTAGCACTTTAATACCATTAAACATTTCTGTATCTGAAATACGTTTGTTCTGCCATGTTGGTCACTCATGAGACTTTAGAATACTCATGTTGTTTGTGCCTGGAAAAAAAACCCCTCCATTGGCCATGTGATTAGATACCCCAAATTACTTCTCCAGTAGATCTTGTCTCAGTACTGTTATGTTGTGTGATTTAACTCTAATGTGTTAGGCATTTACCCCAGATCTATTATTATATTGTATAACGTACCACTTTAGGACCTGTGTCATGTATTAGAGACATCATGCTGCCAGGTTTTATAGTGTGTTCATAGCTGGGGTTTTAATTCTTACGTTCATTAAAATCTGGTTGCAGTTACACATCTCTCTCCAATGGAACTAAAACTAAGTAACACCAGTTTATATGGTAACCTCTCCCTCTAGTGGCTGAAATAGAAATTGTTAGTTTTAGTTAATGAGAGTAAAGATTTTAGTTAAGAACGTTTTATAATTCTGAAGCCTATTAATATGGCTAGTGTCTTAGTATAATTTGGTGGGATTACAAGAATGATAGCTGAAAACTCAAATGAGCTGTCATTTCCCAATCTACGATTTCTTATTCCAGCAAAATAAACTTGTTTCTGTGAATTCAGGTGCAGAAACTTACCTAAGAGTATTTTCTCTAAGCAAAAAGGCCTAACTTCAAATGTTAATGGTATCTTCACCAGCCCACTGGGTCTTAGTGTGCTAGAACTAGAAAGGCAAGGCTGGATAATAAGTTCTAACACGCTATCAATACAGGGGACAGGCAGGAACCTGATGAGAAGCCTGATATAGTGGGTTGTATGAGAGAATAATTTCAGGAAGAAAGGCTGAAGAAACACCCTTGACTTAAAAGTCTGGATAGTTTGCCTCAAAGAATGCACAGCTTTGATTAATATTATCTTAAATTAAGATAATGTAAAAATGTTTCTGCACCAATTGTTTTCCAATAAATTCTGTTTAGTCCTAATGGAAAACCATGTAATCATTCACCTTGTCATTGGACAACCATTTGTCTGAAATGGTATAGGGGTTCCTGCCTGAAATGGCACAGGGCAGAGGTCTCCAAACTTGGCAACTTTAAGACTTGCGGCCTTCAACTCCCAGAATCACTGGCTGAGGAATTCTGGGAGTTGAAGGCCACAAGTCTTAAAGTTGTCAAGTTTGGAGACCTCTGGTATAGGGGGTTGGACTAGAAGACCTTCAAGGTCCCCCCCAACTCTGTTGTTCTATTCTGTTCATAACCTTCTTTGGTATATTTGACTTGGTAAATAAGAAACAATCAGGACAGGCATTTCTGGAGATAATACTCTCCATTTTACACTGTGAAAAAAAAGTGTTACATCATTTATTGAGTAGGTATACTGCAGCCAGCCTGTCATAATATACTGTGAGGATATACTATATAATTTTCATAAATATGACACCATATCCTTCATTATCCTTTTACATTTTGGGATATTATAATTGTTCCTTATCTTCAATTCACAACCTTGTTTTATTTTTTCCACCATACAAAAATTGGATTCTGGTTTGGAATATAATCCTATGCAAGTTTACTTAGAGATAAAACCGGCTGTGTTCCATGGGACTTACTCCCATTTGTATCTGTATCAAATTAAGCCTTAGATTCAGACATGAGGTTGTATACACTTTTGCATTTAAAATGCAGGGTAATTTTTTTATATAATGGGAGTGGTTGTATCGACATCTAAGCAGGGCAGTCTGAGGCAAACCCTATTTTCTGCTTTGGAAAATCTCTTCTGAAGGTGGCATTAGCTTTGGGGTGGGTGGGAAATGCCACTTCAAAATCATCTATGCATCTTGATGTTAGCCACTTCAAAAGGCTAAATAAGAAATTCTATTCTCTTACATGCTATGATTTTATAAGCAGTTCAGACAGCCATTCTAGTATGATCTGAAAGTCACATTCACTGATACATCATTTCAAATCTGTGCCCTTATCTTCTACTTGGCAATACTGTGTGTATGAGAAGAATGATTCTGTATTTTAATGAAAAATAAAAATGCAAGAGGGCATTTATACTTGTTACATTCAAAAAGAAAACAGGATTCCTAGAGTTATGTTTTCACTTATGGCAAGTGAAATAGTTGTCCATATGGCTAATACTGTTTCAGGCTGAGATGTTTTGTATTTCCTAGCTCTACTAAGTGAAAATTTCCAAGACTGAAACAGAATTTATATACATTTTATTTAAATATGTATATTGGATGTTTTTAATGGATTGAGAGGTGTCCGCTATATCCAAACTTACATCATTTGTGTCAATTTATGTGAATGGTATAATTTGCAGTAAAAACTTCAGATTATTAGATAGAGCCCACATGAAAAATGTGTCTGTTACTTTAAAAATGAGTTAAAGAAAGGATTTACTATGTAATGCAGGCTATTGGGTACTTTTTCCTCCATAGTATCTTGGATCAAACTAGTGGGCTAAAGTGAACTTTTTAAAAAGTTCTGAATGCTAAATTCTAGGATATTGTAACTTGCTTTACCAACAAGTTTATTTAAAAGTTCTGATTTTTAGAAGCCTGAAACATATTTTGGTTACTTTTATTTTTTTCTCTTTAGTTTCCTTGTACAGAAGAGTTGTGGGATTCAGTTATATCGATATACCAATTCAGTTGGGGCATATACCAAAAAAGTGGAAATAGGGCTGTATATTTATGTGAAATAAAAGAAGCAAAAACGACAAGGAAGTAAAAGCTTCAGAAAGCAGAAACATTTGGTATATGTTAATCAGGTCAATACTTTTTAGGTGTGTATTAAATAGTTAACTGGAAGCAATAGTTAAATCACTTTTCATTCAGATATATCTATTCTTTGTCTATCTCATTCTGTACAGGTAGTTTTTAACCTTGAGTATTTACTTAAAGACCAAGCAAAGTTATACTGGCATTTAAAAGTGACTTACACCTGGTCCTCACACTTACCTTTGCAGTGTTCATGCAGTTATGTGATCAAAATTTGGGCACTTGGCAACCAGCACATATGTAAGACAGCTATAGCATCCTGGAATCATGTGATTGTCTTTTGCAAGTTCTCAGGGGTTCCAGCAAGCGGAGTCAAAAGGAAAGACATATTTGCTTAATAACCACAGCAAAAAAGCTGTAAAATCAGATGCAACTCACTTAATGACTACACTGCTTAGCAATGAAAGTTGTTCCCAATTGTGGTCATAATTGAGGACTTACCTACCTACTTACTACCTGTCCTACATCAGTTGGTAAATATATCTACTGGTATCCAAATTACAAAAAAAGTAATAACTTGGAAGAGTTTATTTCCTTGTGTACACTAGCTGACATTTCCTTATAAATAAAAGAAATACTAAAAAAAGATTTGTCAGCATTATTGGTAGTTTTTTCTTTGCAGCTGTTTTACTAAGTAGAATCTTGATTGTTTTATTTAGCTGGTCAAATCAGAAAACATATAAAGAATGCTTGACATGTGCTAAAATGTTTTTCAAGGGATTCTAAAGATTCCTTAAATGATATGCACACCTTTTAAAAAATAGCTAAGACACAAATACAGTATATTGAAGTAGTTCTAGATAGTATCAATTGAAAGTACCTCACTTTATTTTGTAAATGCTTCCTTGTGCTTCAGATATTGCTATCATCTTTGGTATTCTTCCCCATCCTACAGTAACATGTACAATACAGGGTTTTATTTTGAAATGTTCTTCTAGGAATTTAACACTGAAACAGTAAGTCTTGTCTGTGAAAGAAGCAGGAGTTTGTATCTCAGGGCCAGTTCACTTTAGCACTGGACAAAGTAACTAACAAATACACTGATCAATTTTTCATTGCTGAGCTGATGGTTCTGCCTTTAGAAGCTTTCAAAAATAATTATCCTGGGCTATGCCAAAGGTTACATTTACTAACAGCTGAAGAAATAGTCTGGCAGGATTTCCTAGTGGTTATTGCTATGAGTCTGGCATGCACTGATCAGGTCACTCAATCTGTACTTTATTTAGGGCATCTGTAAATGTTGAAACAATAAGGCAAATAAAGACCAACAGGATAAGGCCCTATGACTACAAATAACTTGAACAAGCTCTAACCACTATATTTATATTTTATTTCTAGCAGCAAAAGAAACTTAAGACACCAAATACAAAAATCCCTAAAAATATAGTCATAGAATAATAAAATTATTAAACCCCATGAAGGAGCTTTATTAGGCTACTTCCTAATAGTACTTAAATACACATAGCAAACAAGTCAAAGATGAAAGCCAATTTACTGAATCCAACACTACCAATTTCAGCTTATTAAGGCACAGTATACAAAGTTGCAATTGGTCATAATGAGGGGAATATATGCAGGCATTTTTTTCCTCCATAGTACCTTGCTGGCTGTTTTAAATTGCTTATTAAGCTCCATTTGGAGTACATTTCAAGTGGATGCAA